>NC_134357.1:260637226-260937226 GCF_048569485.1 Anomaloglossus baeobatrachus
TTCTGCAGCCACTCTCTGGTCCACATGCAGCGCTTTCATTTGGAACGCCTCTGTTCCCCTTCACGTAGCCGACCGGCCACAAACATCAATGCAGCACCCAGCACAACACGCTGCATGTCGTTCATGTTGTCCACACTGCAAAAAAACATGTAAAGATGAGAAAAGTTGCTATAAACCAATCACATTTTTTTGGGGGTGTGTAGAAGAGACACTAAAATGGCCGCCCCCATAGAAGTGCACAGTTCTAACTGTTTCAGAGAAACAAAATGGCGGCTGTAACTGTGTCAGAGAAACAAAATGGCGGCTGTAACTGTGTCAGAGAAACAAAATGGCGGCTGTAACTGTGTCAGAGAAACAAAATGGCGGCTGTAACTGTGTCAGAGAAACAAAATGGCGGCTGTAACTGTGTCAGAGAAACAAAATGGCGGCTGTAACTGTGTCAGACAAACAAAATGGCGGCTGTAACTGTGTCAGAGAAACAAAATGGCGGCTGTAACTGTGTCAGAGAAACAAAATGGCGGCTGTAACTGTGTCAGAGAAACAAAATGGCGGCTGTAACTGTGTCAGACAAACAAAATGGCGGCTGTAACTGTGTCAGAGAAACAAAATGGCGGCTGTAACTGTGTCAGAGAAACACAATGGCGGCTGTAACTGTGTCAGAGAAACAAAAAGGCGGCTGTAGCAGAGAGACAAAATAGCCAGCAATACTAGATAAGGACACATAAAAGGACGATGGACGCACAAAAGGCAATATGTATACAGATAACAACCAACCACTTTCATTATCCGCAAAAATAATTACTATCTATAAACACAAATACTTTCAATACTATAACAAAAACATGGAACAAGTAACAAAGACTTTTCGAAAATGACTTACTGCGTCCAGAAAATGCAGCCGTCTATGCTATCTATTAATAATCGCAGTTTCGATCCTCACAGCGACACGCTCGGGAACGAATGAGGGATATCCAAGTGCAGATGCGGCTTTGATCCGAAAACCAAGCAAGCGGGAACAAAGCACGAATGAATCTGGAATACAGCGACACGCTCGGGAACGAATGAGGGAAGATGCGGCTTTGATCCGAAAACCAAGCAAGCGGGAACAAGCACGAATGAATCTGGGTGTAGTCACAGGTTTGCTCCTAGAAAACTCAAAAGGGAACAAAGCATGAAGCGATACCCAATCAGAATGCAATAGTGTTCTCATTGCTAACCAATCGGTGCAGAGAGGGGCGCGGAAATGGTGACGTAACTACACACTATTGTTCTCAGCGCCAACCAATGGGTGCAGAAGGGGCGTGGAAACGGAGACGCAACAACACGCCTTCGTGCATCTCATCTAGGTCGTCAACGAAATCATTAATAGGGTGTCAAACATACAGATTCATGCAGCCCAGCAGGACTCCAACGAGCCAAAAATGGCCCAAGCTGTTCGGCATCGATCAGCGATTTCGCAGCAGGGGGTGAATCGTTGGTACGTGTCAAACGTGACGAGATCGCAATTGAAGTCGTTCTTGCGTCACAGAAACTGTGACGTAGTAACGATCTCGTTTACGATCTCGTTATGTGTGAAGTGGCCTTTACTTCAAGAAGACGTACACACCAGTAACAAAAAATAAGGTCTACACCAGATGGTTTAATGCCAATTCCCCAATCAAGAAAAATAAAGCGGTCTCGATTATTATCCATAAAAAGATACCCTTTAACCTCAAAGATGTCATTTATGATCCAGACAGCAGGTTCATCTTCTTGAAATGCCAACTATACAACTCCTTATACACAATCATAAACATCTACGCCCCAAATACTAACCAGCTGCCCTTCTTTAAGAAAATATTCAACACGCTGCATCTTTTTTCAGAAGGGAATATAATAATAGGAGGTGACTTCAATATCCCCCTACACCCTCCATCAGACACCTCAGATGGACATTCATTGATCCCAATTAAAACAGTAAATTTCATTAAAAAATCCCTCACAGAATTACTTCTGGTCGACAGCTGGAGGATCTCACACCCCTCAACCAAAGATTACTCTTATTACTCACAAGTCCATAAGAAATACTCCAGAATAGATTATCTATTCATACCCCATCAACTTCTAAGCAATGTTGGAAAAATACATTATGATATAATATTACTTTCTGATCATGCCCCCCTACTTTTAAACATAAAGCTTTCACAGGGCAGAAGACGCCCACTGAATTGGAAACTCAACAATAGTTTAATAAAAAACAAAACTTCTCAAGACTACATAAGAACGTCCATCCAAAACTACTTTAGGGAAAATTGCTTCAATAACATATGTGACCCTAACGTTTGGGAAGCCCACAAAGCAGTTCTACGAGGTACTTTAATAGAACTCGGCACTAGAACTAAAAAAGAAAGAGAAAAAACAACAATTTCCCTTCTAGACCAAATAAAAAACTTAGAAGGACAACATAAAACAAATCAAAACCCTTCATTACAGAAGGACTTATTCAAGCTAAGATCTGAGCTCAGAGCTCTTTTAAATCAAAAAAGCGAAAAATACCTTAACTATGCAAGGTTTCGATCCTACCTTTACTCCAACAAAAGTGGACGTAATTTAGCAAACATGATTAAAAAACGAATAAATACAACATATATCACAACAATTAAAAATACGAATGACAAAGTACATCACAAAGCTGAAGACATTGCTAATATTTTCTCTTCATACTACTCCAACTTATACAACCTCACAACAGCACAAGAGTCTCAAGAGGGGAAAACAAAACTCACAACCCAACAAGCACAAAATCTAACGATCCCAATATCCTCCCAAGAAGTAGAATCATCCATAAACTCAACTCCGGGAGGGAAAAGTCCAGGCCCGGATGGTTTTTCAATTGAGTACTACAAAATTTTTAAAACAGAACTAGTTCCATATATGACAAACTATTTTAACTATATAAACAAGAATAACCCATTCAATAAAGAAGCCCTAACAGCTCACATAACTCTAATCCCAAAAGAAGGAAAAGATCCATCCCTTTGCGGAAGCTATAGACCAATTTCGCTGATTAACAATGACGTAAAACTGTATGCCAAAATCATGGCAAAAAGAATGCAAAACATAATACCTGATCTTATAAACCTAGAACAAGTGGGATTTACAAAAGAGAGAGAAGCAAAAGATAATGTAATTAAAACACTAAATGCCATTCAATATGCAAAACATAACAATATTGAAACTGCAATCATCACATCAGATGCAGAAAAAGCTTTCGACCGCGTCAATTGGCTTTTTATCGAACAAACTTTAAAAAAATTTGGCTTCCTACCCTTATTCATTGACAAAATCCTGGCACTTTATACCACCCTAACCGCAAAGCTAAAAATAAATAATGAACTCTCCACTAGTTTTAACATAAAAAATGGAACCAGACAGGGCTGTCCCCTTTCACCACTTCTATTTATTCTAACAATAGAAACCTTTCTCCAGAAAATAAGACAAAATCCCAAGATCTCAGGCCTGAAATGCAACCAAATAGAATACAAATGCGCGGCATTTGCAGATGACATACTTTTCAAATTCAATTAAGGCCCTTACCGCAGATTTCAAGTTATATAGTGAAGTCTCCAACTTCAAAATAAATTTTTCAAAATCCCATTTATTAAACATTAACATTCCCCCCAAAATATGGAAAGATGTATCGGAATCATCCCCTTTCAGTATTAGCAATTCCATCACCCACCTAGGCGTAAGAATTAGCAACTCCCTGTCTCAACTATACGATCTGAATCTCAAGCCACTTTTTCACAAAATAGAAGCCGACATTTCCGCTTGGAGCAGTTTACCAATCTCGTGGTGTGGGAGAACCTCTCGGAAGAAGGGGAGCAAAAAACAAAAACGGAAAACGCTCTGGGACTGAAGGGGTTAAATACCCTCATTCCCCTTTACTCTGTGCTGGTGATAGGTCTAATACCCTTAACAAGTCTTCAGTGCAAACAGTCGGCTACTATTCATCTTGGGAAACTTTGTTGTTGCAGTTCCTCTCCCTGAATCATCTGGAGATAAGTTATTTGTTTACTTTTCCATGTGTATGTGGCACCCCTGCGGCTTCAGGCGCCACAGGGTACTGCACCTCACCCGAGGTGCAGTATTCATCTCGGCTATGGAGGAGGTTATCACTAGTAAACCATCACAATACATCCAACACATAAACACAGGAGCTCTGTCACTGGGACTGGGCCAGGGTAGGAGCCAGGGGTGTCCATCATGAGGTATGGGACCTCTCGCCCACCAGTTCAGTGACTCGTAATGCGGGGCACCTGCAGGGGAAGTTAGGAGCCATCCCACACACAATTCAGTTAGTTAGCTCCAGGCGCAGCAAGCGCCGGGTCAGACTCAGGAAGAGACGTCAAAAAGAAGACAGAGACTAGACAGGGGCAAGTGGTCTGGAGCTGAAGGCTCAACCCGTGTTCTTAGGAAGAAGGGGGATACTAGGGTTCGCGGGGAGTGCAGCAGGCAGGAGCTGGACCACTGGAAAGGACACACAGAAGGAAACACTGGCCTTGACCTCTAAACTATCCGGGATCGGCTGGAGCCCATCACAGTGGGACTTGGCACTTCAAGGGCAGTGTGACTCCAGTGAGTAAAGAACTTGAACTGCACCCTCTGTGTTGTCTCATCATTGCCAGCACTCCCCCTGCGCCAGAGGCAACTACTACTCCCAGCATCCTCCCTGGGGCCTAGCTCTACCTGTGGAGAGCTGCAACACCTGAGATGCATTACTATCTGCCCCAGAAGAGAGAGACTTACCGCAGTGGTGGCTAATAACTGGCCACATACCATAGGTGGCATCACGAACAACTACTCCCATCATCCCCGTCCCCATCTTTATTGACACCACTGGGGTCACGGAACCGGGCCTGGCCACCGCGGCATCCCAGAAACTGAACCGCGGCCCGGTAACGGGTAGCCCCAGGACCCGTGGGCGCGTCCTGTATATTTTCCTGAGTTCTTTACAGTTTAGTGGGGTTGACTAAGCATGCATCCCATCCATTCCCTACCTAGAACCTATTTCAGGGTCAGCCAGGATCAGGTATCCTATTGGGGGATAGGTATGGAGCCTATCTAGGGTATTGTGGGAGCCAGGGGTCATGGTGAACCTGACCCCAGTTTGGTCAGGGGTCACATCCCCCTCCCTCTCTAGACTCAGGGTTTCCCTTTCCTTTCGCCAATCAGTCGGACTCAAGAATAGGGAATGGGACAGGAGCATGGGACTTGAAACTAGCTAGCAGACAGATGACTAACTGAGGTTGTTGCACAGGCACCTCCCCTAGTGGGAGGATGCCTTATGTGCCTAGTGCCTCTCAGAAATAGGCTGAAAGGCACTTCAGGGAAATGGTGCACCAGCCCTTTAAGAGCTCGGCAGGCGTGCGTGTGTGTGTCCTAACTGCACTCTTGGGGAACCTGTGCTGTGTGCACAGGCCCCAGGGACCGTAGAGAGCAGGATCACATTGGGACGAGTTTGGTGGAGGACACAGCCAGGCCACAGGGGTGAGTGAGTCAGCGTCCCTGCTTGTGAGAGGTGCTACAATTGCATCAGTTTTGAGTGCGAAACCCTGCAGTCAGGAAGGTACAAATCCAGATCAGGTTTAGGGAATACTTAGCCTGTTTCGGGTCCTTTGATTAGATGTCCCCTGATTTGTCCATCATTGTGTGCATAAGGATGCAGTGGTAGAAGAAATTTACTGTCCATGACCACAAGCAGGTGGACATTGCGGTTAACTGCATTGGTAATGGCACAGGTGATGTTATAATACACGTGCTGTTGTAGGGCAAAAAATAGTGGCGGCAGAGGAGTGAGTCCCGAAGGCCTGCTGCTAGCATGAGGTTGCAACAAACCTCACTGTCCACAAGCCTAAATGGTGTTGAAGATATGAAGATTGATGCAAATATCCAAAATAGCTCCAGCTTCCTGAAGCACACTTGTGGCGCCCTGGCCGGGCCAGGTAGTCACAAATAGGGCCCCACACAACACCCTTCCCTCACAGGTGACATCAGCCATCCTTTAAAAGCCTAGTCACCCCCCTTAGGGCTTGATAGACACACCAGGGGGTGGAACCAGGTGGTTGGAAGGAGGAGTTTAGACAGCCCGGGGTGGGAAAGTAAGAGTTAAGTTCAGTTCAGTTCAGAGAGTGGAGTTGTAGAGTTCAAGGAGAGTGGAGGTCAGGCCTGTGTCTCAGGCCTGAAGCAAACTGACAGGTACCAGGGTAGGAGCCTTCATCTGCAGGAGCCAGGAAGATGGCTCGGTGGAACCCGAGGTGGACCAGGACAGGGTAGTGGCCCGCCGGTACCGACCCGGAGAACCGACTCGGAAACCGGAGCACACAGGGGGGTACTCAGACCCTGAAGCTAGGTCCATAAGCGACTGGAGCTGGTAAATTAACTGATTGCGGCCAGAACTAGAGGTCCTGTCCCACCCAAAGTCCCAATTGAAAGCAACAGCCCACCGAGGGGGATAACAGGCCACCGCCAGGGCTCAGAGATCCCACGGGCCAGCGTCTGCGGGCAAGGGCTCCTTAGGCCACATCCAGCTGGGAGCTGACTCCTGAAGTTGCAAGCACAGGCAGTCCACCGTTCTAAAAGGTGCAGGAGAAAGACAGAGACCACCAGCCGGGTGGGGGAACCAGAACGCAGCCGGCTGCGGGCACCGACCACCATCACCTTGGTTTACCAGAGACTCTTGTGTTTTCTTAATAGTGAGTACACCAGTACCCTGCGGTCACCCATCTCCCTGCACCACCAACCCCAACGGGTCCGGGGCCACCATCCCTGCCCACGGAGGAGTTAAAAACTTGCTGCACAACATCTCCCCTGGGTGCCCCGTAACTGCAGCGGTGGTGTCCAATATCACCACATACCGTGGGTGGCGTCACGACCTAGTACAGCCCAGCCCGTACATATACGTCCACCACCCCCCGACCCTTATCATTCGGAGTGTCCGCGGGATCCCCCGGGTCCGGAGACCCTCGAGCCACCCACCGGAAGGTCCGGACCCGAGCAACGGCAGGCTACTGGCATGGGGGCGGCACACACTCATATTGTACTCAAAGCTTGACCTATAGTAAGTAAATAAGCACAATTAAAAACATAGCATATGACACACCCGGGCCGGGGCCGTGGGGTGACTCGTTACCAGGCCGCGGTTCAGGGGGTTGGGACAGGACAACGCGGCGGAGAGGCCCGGTTCCGTGACCCCAGCGGTGTCATCAAATAAAGGTGTAGGGGATGATGATAGGTTTATGACTACGCCACCTGTGGTGTGTGGCAAAGTATTAGCCGCCGCTGCGGGACGTCTTCTCTGGAGCGGATGATAACGCAGCTCAGATGGTACAGCTCTCCACAGGCAGAGCTCTGGCTCCAGGGAAGATGTGGGGAGTGGTAGTCCCCTGCTACTGTGCAGCTGTGGTATATTAGCAATAGCAGGAGCAGTTACCCAAATGGATAGAATGTGAAATAGCAGGGTAAAAATTAAAATGTAACTTTTAAAAGTACTTTAAAAACAGGGGAAATTCACAGACAATAAACACATCAGGTAATGATCCGATAATAAGGGAGCTGTGAATACAGCAAGGGTCAGCTGACCTATATCGGAAAATTATGTCGCGGGCGGGGAGGACGCCGCCGGCGCGCTCGCTAATGCTCGGGTCCGGCGCTGGTGCGGCTGCTGCTCGGTGGCTCAAGCGGTGGGCCGGATCCGGGGACTCGAGCGGCGCTCCTCGCCCGTGAGTGAAAAGGGTGGTTGGTTTGTTTGGGGGATTTAGTCCGTGACGCCACCCACGGATTGTGGTGAAGATGGGCACCACCGCTGCTGGTGAAGGGGATCCCGGGAGCGATGGTGGGGAGCAGCTGGGATGTTGTTTTCCCCCTCCGTGGGTAGAGGTCGGTGGTCCCGGGGCCCGGTGGTGTGACGGTGAGGCAGGGTTGGTGAGGTGCAGGGTTGCAGGGACAGCACGGCGCGGTGCCGGATGGCACGGGTGTACTCACTCAGCAATAGATGCACAAAGTCCTCGGTAAACCAAACGGCTGGATGGACGGGTCCCGCAGCCGGCTGCTGTGTCTCTCCCCGGACAGGTGATGGCGGCTGTCTTTCCCTGCACCTTTGTGTACTGTTTCGACTACGATGGGTCCCCAACGGTAGTCTGCTCCCCGGTGTATGGATGCCGGAGGAGCCCGTTTGCCCGCAGGCGCTGGCCCTTGGGTTTCTAGCCTTAGGCGGTAGCTGTATACCCTCACGGTGCGGACGGTTGCCTTCTAACGGATCTTTGGCTTTTAGGAAACCCTTGGGGTTCCTGTCACACTCGGATTTGACTGTTGACGGCGACTCCAAGCCTAGTCGGGGTCCGATGGCCCTGCCTGTGTGTGCTGGCCTCACTTCGCTCCCCGGTCTGTACCGGCGGGCCACCGCCCGACCTCGGTCCTACGGTTCCGCGTCGATCCACCACTCCTGCAGACGGCCACCACCGTCTGCCAACCTTGTTGTCAGTGCCTGGGCCACAAACCCAGACACTCTCCACTTTGCTCCTCTCACTTCAACCTCCTGAACTTCACTCTCCTGCTGAACTGACACTTTTCACGCCTCCAGGCCTGTGAACTCCTCGGTGGGTGGGGCCAACCGCTCGGCCCCGCCCCACCTGTGTGGACATCAGACCCTGTAGAGAGGCAACAAGGGTTTTGTGTTTGGCTAATGTTACTGTCTAGTGGGGGTGGGGGTGTGTGTGTTACCTGTGACGACCTGGCTAGTCCAGGGTGCCACAATTACACCAGAAGCCTGCTGACAATATAAAATTGCAGAGGCAGACAAAAAGCCTTCAAATACAAGACAAATAAAATAGAAAGTTCTCACCGGTATATCTTTTGTTCAACACCCTGGTGATGAAAGGATCGCAGAGGGGGAGCTATTTAATACCTAGCTACCACAAACCCCTCAAGTTGAGATCCATTGAAGGCATGCTCCAGTCTTCCTACGCATTTCGTAATATTAAACTCATCAGGGGAGCTTTTCTGGATTGTAGAGACAAGGGTAAAACACCTCTTGTGCAGAGGTAGACGCGTTGGGAGACTGGAGCATGCCTTCAATGGATCTCAGCTTGAGGCATTTGTGGTAGCTAGGTATTAAATAGCTTCCCCTCTGCGATCCTTTCATCACCAGGGTGTTGAACAAAAGATATACCGGTGAGACCTTTCTATTTTATTTGCCGTGTATTTGAAGGCGTTTTGTCAGTCTCTGCAATTTTATATTGGCAGCAGGCTTCTGGTGTGATTTTCTGATATAGGTCAGCTGACCCTTGCTGTATTCACAGCTCCCTTATTATCGGATCATCACCTGATGTGTTTACTGTCTGTGAATTTCCCCTGTTTTTAAAGTACTATTAAAAGTTACATTTTAATTTTTACCCTGCTATTTCACACACTGTGCAGCTGTGGTGCAGAAAGGATTGGCCGACACAGGGGTTGCACTTAAAGTTCTTTACTCACTGAGTTGTCGCCACCTTTGGACTGCCAGACATGACGCTGTTGTGTCGCCCGAGGATAAGGGGTACTCAGATCCGGGCCACGAGGTCACTTCTGTGGGTATCACGGTGGCGTGACCCGGTCTGTGATCCCAGGCTCCACAGTAAGAAGGGGATTAGGTAAGGGAGATTGTCCGTGACGCCACCCGTGGTGTGCGGTGAGGTAACGGAGCACCGCCGCTGCCGGTAAATGGATCCCGGGGATGGTGGTGGGCAGCAAGGTGGTGATTTCCCTCCACGGGTAGGGTGTTGGTGTCCCGGGACCCCGGTGAGGTGGTGCAGGGAGGAGATGGAGACCGTCTGAGAGCTGTGCGCCCGGTTGGACCGGGGGATGTTGTTACTCACAGTTCGCTTTTCAAGGAAATTCACACAGAGTCAGGAATTAACCAGAAATTGCCGGTGTCTGCAGCCTTCGGTGGGGAGGGTGTTTGGGGTCCCACACACAGTACAGCAGGATCCTGGTCTTGTTTTGCAGCCAGACGCTTCTTTCTCCTTCCTCAGTCGGGAACGGGGAGCCCACTCCCCCTGCAGTGATCCAGGTCACCCCTGGATGCCGGCGAGCCACTACCCTGCCCCGGCCACCTCGGGCCCCTTCCTCACACTTCCCTTCCTTATAGAAGCCAGGAGCTATCCTCCCCTAGTCTGCTCTCTTCGCACTCCAAACTCACTCTGCTCCAGCCCCTCCCCTCCTGCTCTGTTTAGCTCTTACACTGGGGGGTGTGTCTGTCCTGCTGCACTGGTGCGGGATCAGGTTACCAAGGAGGAGAATGGCCTGCACTTTGCTGGATGTCTGCAGGCTCTGTGACACCTTGGTTTTGCCAGGGCGTCACACACCCCCTTGGTAAAACACAGCCCCTCCTCGGGCTGTCTGGGCACCGACATTTATTGTAACGGGAAAAAGTGCACACATTACAACTATACATCTTCCCACATCGGTAGGTACGTTTTCTTAAACTCTAACTATCCTGCCACCCCCCCACCTGCTGTGCAGATGGCCTCCTCCGGGAACTTGAGGCCGCTCAACAGGGGTGACAGTCCATAAAACAGTCAACTTTAAACTTGCGGGTAGCCGTCCATGCTCCGCTACCACTGCTGCTGCCGCCACTCCCAGTACGGGGCACGGGTCCCGTGCTCTGCCTCCTGCTCAGGAGCCAGGCTCACTCGGATGCCCTCGGCGCCGGCTACAACCGGCCTCGCTAACTGCCGAGGGCCCCATCGCTCAGTGGCCTGCTCCTCCTCCCTGCAGGTGCACTCCGGCCGCTCCACAGCCGGGATGGGGTACCTGGGAGCGGCTGGCGCCGCATCTGAGGCAGACTTCCGGTCGGGTGTCGCCTCTGCTGTGGGCGGGCAGACTGTCGGGGCCGGCGCCATCACCGTTGCGGCCGGGCCGACTACCGGAGCCGGCGTCATCACCGTTGTGGCCGGGCGGACTGCCGGAGCCGACGTCATCACCGTTGCGGCCGGGCGGACTGCCGGAGCCGACGTCATCACCGTTGCGGCCGGGCGAACTGCTGGAGCCGACGTCATCACCGTTGCGGCCGGGCGGACTGCCGGAGATGGGTGAAATGTCATCAGGGTTGCGGCTACTGCTTCCAGGAACCAGACGTGTAGCAGAGTCCTGGCGTCCCTGCTTTTATAGCCTCGGCTACATTAGGCAGACACACACCCGCCCCCCCTTGGTTCTCTTCAGCACTTCCGCTTGTTGGGGGCGGGGCTTCGCTTTCACGCCTTCCCTGCTTGGAGAAGACACTTGAGCAGGAGATTTTCGCGCCAAGATGGCGGCGCTTCAAAATTTTCAGCCGGACACCGCCGTCGGAGATCACAAGGCGCACTTCTACTGGTAAGTAGAGGGGTTTAATCCTGTTCGTGACGCCAAATGTGTCGCCCGAGGATAAGGGGTACTCAGATCCGGGCCACGGGGTCACTTCTGTGGGTATCACGGTGGCGTGACCCGGTCTGTGATCCCAGGCTCCACAGTAAGAAGGGGATTAGGTAAGGGAGATTGTCCGTGACGCCACCCGTGGTGTGCGGTGAGGTAATGGAGCACCACCGCTGCCGGTAAATGGATCCCGGGGATGGTGGTGGGCAGCAAGGTGGTGATTTCCCTCCACGGGTAGGGTGTTGGTGTCCCGGGACCCCGGTGAGGTGGTGCAGGGAGGAGATGGAGACCGTCTGAGAGCTGTGCGCCCGGTTGGACCGGGGGATGTTGTTACTCACAGTTCGCTTTTCAAGGAAATTCACACAGAGTCAGGAATTAACCAGAAATTGCCGGTGTCTGCAGCCTTCGGTGCGGAGGGTGTTTGGGGTCCCACACACAGTACAGCAGGATCCTGGTCTTGTTTTGCAGCCAGACGCTTCTTTCTCCTTCCTCAGTCGGGAACGGGGAGCCCACTCCCCCTGCAGTGATCCGGGTCACCCCTGGATGCCGGCGGGCCACTACCCTGCCCCGGCCACCTTGGGCCCTTTCCTCACACTTCCCTTCCTTATAGCAGCCAGGAGCTATCCTCCCCTAGTCTGCTCTCTTTGCACTCCAAACTCACTCTTCTCCAGCCCCTCCCCTCCTGCTCTGTTTAGCTCTTACACTGGGGGGGGGGGTGTCTGTCCTGCTGCACTGGTGCGGGATCAGGTTACCAAGAAGGAGAATGGCCTGCACTTTGCTGGATGTCTGCAGGCTCTGTGACACCCTAGTTTTGCCAGGGCGTCACACTGTCATGGGCTCCAGCCAATCTCGGATAGTTTAGAGGAAAGAACCAGTGTCTCTTTCAGTGAGTCCTTCCTCCCTGCGCTGTGTTGTGTGAGTCTCTGCGGCTTGATGCTTCGCTGGGACCCGAGTCCTGGGAATGGTTCCATTCCCGTCCCGTATAGCAGGCAGAGCAAATCCATTGTTGATGCCACTCATAGGTCACGACTCCTGGCTCCATATGCTGCTTTGCCCCGGGATCTGTGTGTGAACCAGAAGACTTGTGTGATGCCCTGGCTATCTGGTCATCACAGGGTATTGTGCAATCTGCCCTTCTGCATGATATCCATCTCCTCCTTGGTTACGGGTCCCTGACCTTTGATGTTGCTAAGAACAAGCTAATCAAAACCATAGGAACACTCTGCACCACACCCACCAGACACACCAGTGGACAGCCTGAAGGGAATAGGGTCGCCCACGTGGGGGGTTTGGTTAAGGGGAGGTCAGGAGTGTCAGGAGACAGTCAATTGAGGAGTGACTCTCAAAAGGAGAGGTCACAAGTCAGTTGAGGAGTGACTCTCAAGAGGAGAGGTCACAAGTCAGAGTAGAGAAGTGACTCTCGAGGGGAGAGGTCAGGAGCTGGGCTCCTTGAGACTACTAGGTGGCAGACGTTGGTCTGGGCCTGCTAGGAGCTGGACCCCGGTCGCAGGGGATCATGACAAGGGGCACGGACTGTCGAGGAGGACAGCCGGTGGCCTTGTGCCATCACCGGGCAGGGACCAGGGCACGACGGGGTACGTGGACCCTAGACCGGGTAGTAGCTTTAGGCGTCCTGGAGCCTTCAAGATCCGTTCTTCACCCGCTCCAAAATCGGGGTACTAGTACAAAGAGGGGGATAGGACTTTCCCACTACATAGTCCAGAAAATCCCAAGCGTGAACCCTGAGAGCAAGCTCACCCAATTAGCCATACTGGTGAGCGGGACCCGTTTAGTTCTATGCTGAAAGGGACCAACTACAGAAAAGAGGTGCCAAGGTCAAGGTCACAGGCTAACAAGCAACACCAATGGGCACGGGATCCAGGCATGCTCCCTCCCTGCTGCAGTGGCATCAAGAACTTTGGTTTACCACGGTTGTCAGCGTCAGCATTATTGGACTGAGTGAGTACGCAATTAACCCTTACCGGCCCGAAGGCACCTCCCTGACACCATCACCGAGTCCCGGGGCATTCCGCCTACCCGTGAAGGGGTTAAAAACCTGGCTGCCCACACCATTGCCACCGGGTACTCCCAATCGCAGCGGTGGTACTCCATCTTACCACGCACCATGGGTGGCGTCACAAACCTGTCACACCTCCCCCTGTAAATTCCCCCCCCCTTTATTCCGGGTGGCTGCGCGACCTCGACCCCTCGGGAATATTTACAGGGGATTAGAATAATGTTCACATGTGACGCCACTTGCGGTGTTGCAGCTATGTGGATGGAGCTGCCGCTGCGCAATGTCAACTACTGAGGCTAGTGTTAATTGCAGCCTGGATGGCAAGCCCCCCGCAAGCAGGGCCGGGCCCCAGAGGGTAGGTGATGTGATGGGTGTCGGAAGAAGGTAGTCCACACAAGAATTCAGTGCAACTGGGTTTTTACTCACTTTTGCTGGTGGTAACTGGTTACCCGAGGCTGGCTGGTTTTACCTCCAGGTTCCCTTAGTCCCAGTGCCAGTTTAGTCATCTGGTACCTTCTTCCCCTGCACCTGTCTCTGTTTGGTGGATCCCCGTGGCGTAGAGAAACTGTGGGTCCACATCCGGTGGTTTTTCCACTGCTATCCGGTTGACGGTAGCGTGAACCCTGTGGGGTTGGAGTCTCTGGTCCTGTCCTCGGTTCTCCCTTTGCTACTGAGTCTCGGATATTTTGGGTCGGCGAGGTCCTTGATGGTTCCCTCGCTGTGCAGGTGTTAACAGGCCTGCTTGGAGCTTCTGCTTGTCCTAGGGTCCTGTACTTCGTCGGTGCGTAGTTCCGATGTACTCCACCATACTCCACCGACAACTACCCTCCTTGGCACCAGGTTACTGCTCACTCCAAGTCAGTACGTCTGCTCCTGTCCACCTTCACCGTCTCACTCCTCTGACTCTGACTGTCTGTCTGTCCACTGTCCACCCCTCCCACCTGGTCAACTAGTGGACTGGACTGGCTCCACCTCCAGGCGGCCATCCATTGGTCCGACCCTAGCTATGTACCATTGTATAGGGGATTGTTGGGGGAAAAACTGGGATTTTGTGAAGTGTTTGTGTGTTACCGGCACTGGTCTTCCGGGTCCCTAGGGGGTAGGCCCTGCATTCTGGTGAGGATGCAGAACCTTGTAGCTCCCTGATGGCTTCAGGGGCGCTACATTCCCCCTTGGTTAATTCCAGCACGTCCTCGGGCTGCAAGTGAAACTGGTAACACATATTTTTCACACAAAAATGTAACAGGTCTTCTCACAAAGGGGAGGTTCATCACTTTAACCTTTCAATAACTGGAGTACCCCTCCCTGCACCCACCACCCAAAGATCCTGGTCCCAGAACCCACTAAGGAGGCAGGTCAACAGTTCCGTTAATGACCAGGTCTGGACTATCTTTTATCCGGACCTTTCCTGCACCCGGCCTCTCCTAGTGACAATGCTTTAACTGGGTCCACTGGTTGGGTGTACTCTGGTGATGCACAACTGGTGCAACTTTTTACAAGGTAAGAGTTTTTGTTGGCTGCTGCCAGTCCTGCAGTCTGGGTCAATTTTTATATCAAAACATGAAAATAACTGGTAAACTCTTTACTTTCAATTGTCCATTTTCAAAACAATTAAAAAGCAGTTTAAATTGACATTTACATTTCTAACTTTTCAGGAATAGTCAAACAAACAAACTTTTAACTCTTGCAGGAGGTAGTTACCAGGGTGTGGGAAAGGGGCCTCAGGTTCACTTGGCCTTCTGAGATCAGCACTCGGAGTCTGGGTGCACTGGTGCCATGCACCTGGACTGCCTCCTGGTGGCAGGTGAGGGACTGGTGCTGAAGTGGGAGCAGGGGCTGGCTTTTCAGCAGAGACCTCCACATCAAGGGCGTACCAGCCCCGCTCTTCGTAGTGCCGGGTGTAGGCAACTTTGCCACCCACATGCAAATCCCGGTCAGGGTGTCCTCTGGGGAGATGGGGTCTCACATCCCGGAAGGAGATGAAGACTCCCTCCTTTAGGCCGGACTCCGCAATGAAACCCCATCCCCTTTTCAGGCTGAAACTCTTAACAACAACCTGGTACATCATGCCTTGGGCATGGTTGGTGGCGAGCCGCAGGCGCTGCTTCTCCTGGAGGTCTCTGGCCTCCGTCTGCACCTGCCGTACCTCCCACTGCTCCCGCTCCCGAGCAAGCTGAGTAATAATGGCCTGGCACCCTCTGCGAGTGTCCTCCTCAACACGGGCCCGCTCCCAGGTGACGATCACTGATATCCTGCTACCTGGTTCAGGGTAGCTCACTGCCAGGTCCCCGACAGCGACTGGGCACAGTACCTGTGGAAGATGGTCAGGGCTGGCGGCGGCCTCGTCCGTGGCTCCTGATGACATGGTAACCTGGGCTGTCATCACTGAATCAGATGGTGCTTGCTTCTTCTCCAGCGGAGGTGATGCGACCGCTTCAGGTCTGGTCTGGCAGGGGAAGCTGGTGCCACTTTGCCCTTCTCCAGAATGGAGAAGGTGATGCACCGCCCCTGTTCCAGCAGCTGAGCTGCTCGGATCCAGAGCCGCGGTGGCTCGAGGGGTCTCCGGACCCGGGGGTCCGCGCAGACAATCGAATTTAAAGAGGAGGGGGGAGTATGTACAGGGTATTAGGAACTTCCTGACACCAACCACGGTGTGTGGTAATGTGAAGGACCACCGCTGCCATTGGGGAGCCCGGTGACGATGGTGTGGCAGCCCGATGTTTAACCCCTCCGTGGGTAGGGGGTGTGTGTCCCGGGGAATGTTGGATGATTGGGGTTTGAGTGCCGTTGGAGATAGGAACAGGGGTTTTCAGTGTACTCACTCAGTCCAGGAATAACAACACCGACAGCTTGTAAACCAGAATTGTGAGCACCACTGCAGCTTGTAGGGAGCAGGCTTGGGTCCGTGCCCTTGGTGTTGCTCTTAGCCTGTGGTCCTGTCCTTAGCACCTTTGTCTCTGTTTGGACCCTTGGGTATAAAACTCTTTGGGTCCCGCTCACCCGTATGGCTAACAGAGTGAGCTTGCTCTCAGGGTTCACGCGTAGGATTTATTTGGACTGTATTGGGAAAGTCCTATCCCATCGGTATGCTAGTACCCTGATTTTGGAGCGGGTTGGGGATGAATCTTGAAGTCTTCACCCCCGTCGGGTAAATTACCAGAACGCGTGAAGCTCCTTTTCGGCCTAGGGTCCACGTACCCAGCTGTGCCCTTGCCCCTGCCCGGTGATAGCTCAAGGCCGCCGGCTGCCCTCCTCGACTGTCCGTTCCCCCTGACACTATCCTCTACGACCGGGGTTCCAGCTCCTACCAGACCCAGACCAACGTCTGCCACCTAGTAACTACAGGAGCCCTGCTTCCTGCCGGTGACCTCTCCCTCTCAGAGAGTCACCTCTCCACTCTCCTCTCCTCTGCTCAACTCCAGCTCAACTTCAGCTCAACTCTAGCTCAACTATCACTTTCTTCACTTACCACTTACCAACCCCCCATGTGGGAGGCCCTATTCCCTTCAGGCCCCCCAATGGTGTGTCTGGTGGGCAAAGTGTTCCTAGGATTTTGATTGGCTAAGCTGTTAGCAACATCAAAGGACCAAGACCTGTAACCAAGGAGGGTGGATACTGTGCAGAAGGGCAGGTTGCACAATACCCTGTGACGACCTGATAGGCAGGGCGTCACAACCACTTCTGGTCTCGCTGGCTCTGGCGGTGATATGGCCTGGTTGAGAATGGATCCCGGTATCTAGGTCGGTGCAGCCTGATAAATCGGCGCTCCGCTCTCTTGGGCTCGCATGGCTGCCACCACTCCCATCATCTCCGTCTTCAACGCCTCTATACGCTGCAGGTGTTCCGCACGCCGAATACAGCACAGCTGCTGGACTTTTGCTTCTAGCCTCTCCATGGTCTAGGTCCCTGAGTGACCTGGTGCACTGGCGCGATCCCCTGGAGCAGACATGTTGCTTGTTACAGTCCTGGAGGCATTCTGGTGCAGGGCCTCTGGGCTCCCTGCTTCCGGTTTCGTTTTTCATTGTGGACACTCTCCAGGGGCAGGGCTTTCTTTTCATGCTTTTCTCTCTGCTGTGGTGCAGTTACTTTTCACAGCAAAAATGGCGGCGGTTTTTCAAGCAATAAAGCACAGTCCATAAAACACAATCTTTAACGCACATGTCACCCGGTTGACCGGGTCCAGTTCAATCCTGTTCACAACACCAGGAAAAAGGGTTGTTATGGGGCACTCAGTCCCGGGCGGTGTATAACTGGGGAATGTCACTTTGGTGGCCGTTGCCCGGTTCCGTGCTCTGGGCCCTTTTTGTAAAGGGGGAATATTTACAGGGGATTAGAATAATGATCACACGAGACGCCACTTGCGGTGTTGCAGCTATGTGGATGGAGCCGCCGCTGCACAATGTCCACTACTGGGGCCGTGTTAATGGCAGCCTAGATGGTAGGCCCTCCGCAAGCAGGGCCAGGCCCCAAAGGGTAGGTGATGTGATGGGTGTCGGAAAAAGGTAGTCCACACAAGTGTTCAGTGCAACTGGGTTTTTACTCACTTTTGCTGGTGGTAACTAGTTATCCGAGGCCGGCTGGTTTCACCTCCAGGTTCCCTTAGTCCCAGTGCCAGTTTAGTACTCTGGTACCGTCTTCCCCTGCGTCTGTCTCTGGTTGGTGGGTTCCTGTAGCGTAAAGCAACTGGGGAACCCCGTCCGGTGGTTTTTCCACTGCTGTCCGCCTAACGATAGCATCAAATCTGTGGGGTTGGAGTCTCTGGTCCTGTCCCCGGTTCTCCCTTTTGCTACTGAGTCTCGGATTTTTAGGGTCAGCGAGGTCCTTGATGGTCCCCCCGCTGTGCAAGTGTTAACAGGCCTGCCTGGAGCTTCTGCCTGTCCTAGGTTCCTGTACCCTGTCGGTGCGTAGTTCCGGGAGTACTCCACCGTACAACACAGGCAACTACCCTCCTGGGCATCAGGTTACTGCTCACTCCAAGTCAGTACGTCTGCTCCTGTCTACCTTAACCATTTCACTATACTGACTCTGACTGTCTGTCTGTCCACAGTCCGCCCCTCCCACCTGGTCAACTAGTGGACTGGACTGGCTCCACCTCTATGTGGCCATCCATTGGTCCGACCATAGCTGTGTACCATTGTATGGGGGATTGTTGGGGGAAAAACTGGGATTGTGTGAAGTGTTTGTATGTGACTGGCACTGGTCTTCCGGGTCCCTAGGGGGTAGGCCCTGCATCCTGGTGAGGATGCAGAGCCTTGTAGCTCCCTGATGGCTTCAGGGGCACTACAAGAGGACTCTCTGAAATCTTTGCGAGAAGGCCCTCCCAAATATGAGAGAGGGTCCTCTCAAATGTATGAGAGGGAGGGCCTTCTAAAATTTCTGGTAGTGGGCCTCCTGTTGATCCTCCCAAACATATGACAGAAGGCCCTCCAAAATTTATGAGAGAGGGAGGGCTCTCCACATTTTTTTGTAAAGCGCCACCTGTGGGCCCTCTCAAATGAACGATAGAATGATAAAATGATAGATAGAATGATAGAATGATAACATTTCTGGTAGAGGGCCACCAGTGGGCCCTACCATATGTATGGCAGAGAGCCGTCCAAAATGTATGAGTGAGGGTCGCTTGATGGCTCTTCAAAAATTACATTTGAGGGCCACAGGATGAGTCTATGGATATGGTAGAGAAGGAGGATGAAGCAAAACAAAGATAAGATCCACAGACACCATCTTGTGTGATCTGTCCCGAGACTGCAGTGCTAATTACTGAGCCACGGCGCTGCCCTGTCAAATGTACTGTATGAAAGAGCCCTCCAAAATGTAATGAGGGCCGCCTGATAGCCTAACAGCTTTTCATAACTTAAACAAGAGATATCTGACCATGTCACACACACCACATGCCCAGATAAGGTAGTAAAATGGTGCTATTATATTCCCCAGTCGGTGACCTTTTTCCAGCATTAAAAGCAATGAGAAAAACAAAAGTAATAATTCTAAGTGTTGAAAAACGTAGAACAGTGCAACTGGATCTTAACAGCAGTAAAAGGCAAAAACTTCTGGGGACATAAATGTATACAGGGAGAATAGAAGTCATTCATTTTGCCAGGGTACGTACATACCTCATAACCAAAAACAACAGATAGTCATAGGCACTAGTGTGCAGATAAAAGATATTCTTTAATGAACAGACAATAGTAAAATACAAGGTATGGATATATAATCAATATAAATAGGTTACAAAGACATGGAAGGTGATTGATTCCCCAAATGTGGCTGCATGCAATATCATATCAAATTAATCAATTGTAGCTCACTGGTATGGTCAGTGCTGGAAAGGGGTTAGTAAACCGGCATAGTGCAAACCTGAGGAGGTAACAGCTGAGCAGATCAGCGTACCAGCTACACTTAGTACGTAATCAACACAGCACAAAACCAGGGACCAGTATAGAGCTTACCAGAGTAGCAAGAAAGGGCGTGCAGGCACACACGGGGATAGTCCCAACACGTGTTTCGTGTGGTGACTTCCCCTGAAGAAGTCACCACACGAAACACGTGTTGGGACTATCCCCGTGTGTGCCTGCACGCCCTTTCTTGCTACTCTGGTAAGCTCTATACTGGTCCCTGGTTTTGTGCTGTGTTGATTACGTACTAAGTGTAGCTGGTACGCTGATCTGCTCAGCTGTTACCTCCTCAGGTTTGCACTATGCCGGTTTACTAACCCCTTTCCAGCACTGACCATACCAGTGAGCTACAATTGATTAATTTGATATGATATTGCATGCAGCCACATTTGGGGAATCAATCACTTTCCATGTCTTTGTAACCTAGTTATATTGATTATATATCCATACCTTGTATTTTACTATTGTCTGTTCATTAAAGAATATCTTTTATCTGCACACTAGTGCCTATGACTATCTATTGTTTTTGGTTATGAGGTATGTAGGTACCCTGGCAAAATGAATGACTTCTATTCTCCCTGTATACATAATTCTAAGTGTGAATATAGGCCAAAGTGGAGGATTTTGTTTTTCTCTTTTTTATTTTGCCTTATATACAAGTCATTATACAAAAAAGATTATTTCTGAACATTTTTTTCCAGTAAAATGCAATTGCAGCTTTTATTGTCACTCCGTAAAAGTGGCGTAATACTCTGAGAACATTATTCCCAAATACAAAAAGTCGGAAATTCATCTAGGCATCTTCCTCATGCTGCTCCCATTCAGATCCAGCACTTTTCCCTCCACTGCAACATTTTTAAAGCCCTCTCAGACCTACTTCCAAGGTCCTCTAGAAAATATTCCAGTTTCCCATTAACTTGCAATAGGTTCATTATTTGGTACGAATAGTAGAAATTATGCGGCATGAAGAATCCGAACCCGAATATTTTACTATTTGCCCATCTCTTGCCATTAACTTTTATTACTCTGATTGCTGGTATAAATGTATTGCAATGCACAAGCATTACAATTAGTGATGAGCGAACCCGCTGAAATGTGGGTTCGGCAGGTCCAATCGGATTTCTCTTTTAAAAAAAAACGGTTCGGGTCCTGAATTGATCCTCAATATCTGGCCGGATGCCAGTCTCCATATAAGTCTATGAGGACCCAAATCATTTGCTTTAAAATGGTGGTAGAAGGGATAGGGGAATTAGAGCAAGCGCATTATACTTACTGAGACTCCGACGTAGCGGTAACACTACTTCCGAGGCCGCTCATTAACCTCATGCATATGTACTGCTTCCCCTACCCGCTGCCAGTCCCGAGATCTGTGACTGGTTGCAGTCAGACCGCGCCGCCATTACCTTGTGTGACAGCGTGTCTGACTGCTTGCAATCATAGACTGTGTGTTTGTCACTTTTGTGTTGTAAAAATAAATAAATAAATGAAAAATTGGCATAGGATCCCCCATATTATGATACCAAGCACAGATAAAGCATGTGTGGCGCTCCTGCGGCTCCAGTCGCCACATAGTACTGCACCCCATTAGGTGCGGTATTCGCCTTGAGTAAGGAGGGGGTTTCTCACCAGTGTTCCACATTCACACTTTACATAAACCTTAGGAGCTGGGGAACTGGACAAGAGTAGGCAGGGGGGTTGGCCAGCACAAAGCTTTGGACTTTCTCGGTCACTAGGACAACCACCTGGGGGGCGGGTTCCACTTGGGGTAGAAGTAGGAGCAACCTCACACAATCCTCGATCAGTCTAGCCGGGACATCAGTTCTGGTGACTCGACACCACAACCACCTTCTTTTCTTCTTTTTTCATGGGGCCTGCATTCAGCTCGGGTTCCTCAATCCTGGAGGGGCAACTCTTAGAATGGACATTTTCCAAACACCAGTGGCTTCTTCCAACTTATCCGAGGTCGACAGGCCCATCAGAGAGGGTGACCGGTACTTCCCGGGCGAGCGGCATAAGAGTGAGTAAAGACACCTGGAACCACAGCAGCCGGCTCGGACTCATATTACCGGCGCCCCACACCTCAGCGCCAACGGCCACCGCCACTACTACTCCCCTCATCATCCTACCCAGAGCCCGCTCCATCTGTGGGGTCGATACCATCTTTGCTGCTATTACCATCCGCCCCTGAGGACAGCGATAGCAGCGGCGCCTAATCCCTGGCCGCATACCACAGGTGGTGTCACGAATTAATCTCCATCAACATCCACCTTCTTTTATTGTGGACACCTCGGGGCATGAAACTGGGCAGGCCACCCATGACATCCGAGACCCTTCGCACCGGCCCGGTGACGAGTTACAGGTGCAAGACCAGACCTGATCCCTCTGCCCCCTGAGTGCTACACATACGCTACACGCTGCAGCCCCCAGCAGTGTGCTTATCTTAGCTGTGTATCATAATAAAAGGGATCCCATGCAGCGTTTTAAAAAATTATTTAAATAAATAATTTTAAAAAACAGCGTGTAGTCCCCCCCATTTTTGATACCCAGTCATGATAAACGCAGCAGCTCAGGGCTGGTATCCTCAGGCTGGGGAGGCCCATGGTTATTGGGCCCCCCAGCATAAAAATAGCAGCCTGCAGCCACCTAGCAACGTCGCATCTATTAGATGCGACAATCCTGGAACTTTAGCCTGCTCATCCCGATTGTCCTGGTGCAGTGGCAATCAGGGTAATAAGAGGCAACTGACAGCTCATAGCTGCCATTAAGCCCTAGGTTAGTAATGGAGAGGGTCTCTATGAGAACCCCCATTACTAATCTGTAAGTAAAAAGAAATAAACACAATCACTGAAAAAATCCTTTATTTGAAATACACCCTCTTTCACCCCTTTATTAATTTGAAAACACCCAGTTCCGATGAAATCCACATGAGGTCCCATGACGATTCCAACTCTGCTACATACATACTGAAGGCACAGCACGCAGGCACAAAACATGACCATACGCTATGGGTTTTAATCAAAAACTGAGCAGCAGCGATGAGTGGTGAAATCACTCAGTTTATTTGCAGTCACAGCTGGAGGTTCCCATGGTACCCCAGCTTTGACTGCAGGTAAACTGACATCAGGTGACCTCATTAAACTCAGTGACCTCACCTCACGATACGGTTTTGATGCGATATTGATGTGATGTTTTTTTGCCAGGAGATGCAGTTTTGGTGCAGCAATATGGTGCATAAATTTCAAAAACAGATCTGCATCTCTTGGCAAAAAAATGCACAAAAATGGTTTTGATGCCGCTTCGCTGTGGTGTGATTGGTTGCAGTCACACACGCTGTCACACAGGTTGGGGACACGGTCTGACTGTAACCAATCACAGATGCCAGGACTGTCGGTGGGCGGAGGCAGCAGTGCATATGCATGAGGTTAATGAGCAGCCATGGAAGTACAGACTGGAAAATAATCCTTTTTTTTCGTTTTCTTTTCCTTTTTTTTTTAATTATCTGGAAGGCTGGATCTGGATAATTACCTGAAGTTCCAAGAGAACTCTGGTACTAGGTTACCCGCGCGGATCTGGACTTTTACAGTGGGTTCGCCCATCACTAATTGCAATGCATTATAACTGTCAGTGTGAACCTGGTAGAGCACCTTTTAGACCTTGCTCTTAGCATGGTCTAACAGGCCACCGTAGCTGACACACCCGGAGGTCATCATTTAACCTCAGGTTGACATGGCAATAACCAGGCCCTTGTGATCATGTCACTTTGAGGCAATCACTACACACAAATTATTTTGGTAACTTTTGAAGAGTCTTCTGCTCTTGACCCCATGTATTTTGGCCCTCTCATCATGAACAGTCTGCTCCAGCTGTCTCAGGTTTGATGGGTACCCTCTCCAGACTGCATGTTTAATCTCTTTCTACAGATATTCAATAGAATTTAGATCAGGGCTCATAGACCTGTCACAGGGTATGAAATGACTGCACAGGAGCTCCTAGACTGGCCCTCAGACTATAGATCATGCCCTGTCCTTTATCTCAGAGGTACACTTGATGGTGTGACGCCCTGGACTAGCCAGGTAGTCACAAACACAACATCACACACACACACCCTCCCCTGGATAGTTTACATCAGTCAAACAAAATCCTTGTTGCCTCCTCCAGGGTCTGATGTCCACACAAGGTGGGGCGGAGCCAGGCGGTTGGCCCCACCCACCGAGGAGTTCACAGGCCTGGAGGCGGAAAAAGTGACAGATTAGAGTTGGAGTTGAAAGTGAGAGGACAGAAACTGTTAGTGTCTGGGTAGGAGCCCAGGCACTGTCAGCAAGGTCGGCAGACGGTGGTGGCCGTCTGCAGGAGGTGGTACAAGTCAGCGAAACCGTAGGACTGGGAACGGGCGGTGGCCCGCCAGTACCGAACCGGGGAGCAGATCTGTACCAAGCACAAAGGCAGGGCCATCGGACCCCGACCAAGCTAGGAGCCGCCGACAACGGTCAAATCTGAGAGTGACCGGAACCCCAGGGGTTCCCTAACACCCAAGACCCGACAGAAGGCAACCGTCCACACAGTGAGGATAAAAAGCCACCGCCATAGGCTAGAGATCCAAGGGCCAGTGCCTGCGGGCAAAACGGGCTCCTTCGGTGCATATACGCCGGGGAGCGGACTACCGTTGGGAAACCATCGGAGTCAATACATTCTACAAAGGTGCAGGGAAAGACAGCCACCATCAACCTGTCCGGGGAGAGCGAAGACACTGCAGCCGGCTGCGGGACCCGTCCATCCAGCCGTTTGGTTTACCAGAGACGCTGTGAATCTGTGCCTGAGTGAGTACAACAGTGCCATCCGGCACCACGCCGCGCTGCCCCTGCAACCCTGCTCCCCGGCCATCCAGCCTCACCGTACCGCCACCGGGCCCCAGGATCACCAACCCCTACCCACAGAGGGGGAACCAATATCCTAGCTGCTCCCTGCCATCACTCCCGGGATCCCCGTCACCAGCAGCGGTGGTGCCCATCATCACCACTACCCGTGGGTGGCATCACGAACTATCTCCCCAAACAAACCACCCCTTTTTCACTCGTGGGCGAGGAGCGCTGCTCGAGTCCCCGGGTCCGTCCCACCGCTCGAGCCACCGAGCAGCAGCAGAAGTCCCCAGACCCGAGCGTAGCGAGCGTGGCCCCTCCACCCGCGACAATGGTAGCGAGGCCTGAGCTCCCAGCATGACCCTGACTCCAGTCCAAGCTCTGATCTTACTCTCCTTCTCCTCCACCTTTGGTGGCAGGCCAGAAAACACAGAAACAAAACTCCATGTAAATAATATGGACAAGAGAGAACCAAAACTCTTACATGCACTCAAACGTGAAGGAGAGACTATACTGTAACTGTAAAGAGATAATAAAGAAAAAAAGAAAGAAGTAAACGCACAACAGGGAAACTTACACACCACTCAAAATAGCAAATTAAAGTTCAACAAAAACTGGATCATCAAAAAGATTGGAATCGCTGGAGCAATGCTGAAGCTATTATTGGCTCGGAGAAACCGCCTCCCATCCCTTAAATAGGAAGGAGATGGCTGTGGGTGGTAATCATGAAAAGAATTAACCACATGAATTAACTCCTGCAGGACTGGGGAGAAACGGAAATGAATCAGCCAATGCCTGGCTCAGGCTGAGCAACTAGGAGGCATCAGGTTGCGTGTCAGACTCCATAATGTGAACAGAATCTGATGCTGTCATGGCACTCTGTGAGTGTAGAGCTGAACACCGCATCACAAGACCCACTTCAGAATAGTCCAATGCTTTGTGCTTAGCCATTATTGTACATTTTCAGTTGTGTTTTGGGTCATTAATCTCTTGGAGGACCCATGACCTGCAACTCAGACCAAGCTCTTTGACACCGTGCAGCACATTTTGCTCCAGAATTCCTTGACAGTCTTGAAATTTTATTTTACCTTGCACAGATTTAAGACACCTTGTGCCAGATGCAGCAAAGCAGCCCCAAAACATAGCCGAGTCACCTCAACATTTCACAGCAGGTAAATATATCAGGAATAAGCAAAGCTAGTGGAAGCCTGAACATGACCAGAATTTGAAAGTAGAAGGCTAGGAGATGACTAACTAAGAAAATGATATGCAGTGCCCCACAGGGCAGGTGGTTAGCTTACTCATTGCCGGACCGTTGAGAGTCGGGTAAGGAGATGTCATGGATGGTCTTTCCCGGCTCCGTTGCTCCGAGGCATGTAGTAAACAGTGGGGAAACCAGGCTAATAGGGAAAGTTTGTCATGACGCCACATGTGGTATGCGGCCAGGGAGTAGCCGCCGCTGCAGGGTTCCTTTCCGGGGCCGGGGTTATGGCAGCCGGGATGGTATCGCTCACCACAGGCGGAGCGGGCCCCGGGTGAATGATGAGGGTTGAAATGAACCTTTGGTGCCTAAGCGCTAAGGAATGATCCAACACAGTCTCTGCAGGTTCAGGGTGTAGTTTACTCACAACTTCAGCTGCCAGCCCGGTCACACTGGTCACTGCAGTGATGGGCTCCGGTCAATCCCAGATCCGGTAAAGGGTCACCAACGGTGTGTTGAGAGAGAGAAGGAGTGAGTGTCTTAGGTTGTTCCCCTCCGCAGTTAGGTACCCTGGCTGAGCTCCCGCTCCAAGCCCCTGGGCCCAATGAAGACCAAGTTTTCCAGCGATGTCTTGCCAGAACTATGGTTCTGACGAGGTCTGACCTGATGTGTGTGTGTTGTCCTATTTCTACCCCAAGTGGAACCTACCCTCTAAGGTGACTGGCTACAGTGACCGGAAAGTCTATGTTTATATGGCCACCCCCCACCTACCCTGAGCCAACCCACAGTGTAGGAAGGTTCCTAAGCTATATGTGGTGTGTGTATGTGGAACACCGGTGATTAACCCCCTCCTTACCTGAGATTAATACATTAATTGAGGTGCAGTACCCTGTGGCGACCAGAGCCTCAGGTGTGCCACATTCCCCCACAGCAAATGGCAGCACTCCCAGGCTGCAACAAAACACAATTAACACCACAAGTTTTATATATGCATGTAACAGGTTAACAAGTAACATCCTTCCCTTTATGGGAGGCAGCAATTACTTCAAACGTTTCAAACATGTTCAACAATACTGGTCACCGGTCATCAAAACATTTCAAGTCAGAAACTATCAGCAATGAGAAAACATTCTACATATATAAGAAACATTAACAATTATTCTTGTTTATTAGATGCAACAGAATATAGGACTTAATAACCATATTAAAGAGTCACTATGACCAAAGTCACCATACCAAGTATACAAAGAAAAACTGACCTAGTCAATGATATATAACCATTGTTAATAAAGGCAAATACCCAAATGTTTTGCAAAAGTACAAAAAATATTTATTTAATTTTATTTGTGACCGCAACACACAGAGACATACACAGAAACGTGATTTAAAATCAACACAACAGGGCGGTGTGATACAGATGGAGACTCACTTATATGTGATATAATTAAATAAGGTATATGATATATATATATAGATATGAGCTCTCAGAACAAGTAAATAGCTGCTCTAGAAAATTTCAAATAATTAATTTACAAATAGAAAAATGTATAAGATGACCTGCAATGAATAGAGTGTTTAACTACAATGCCATGACTTAACAATATCTACCAGCGGACATATAAACAATCATGTAAGGATATTAACGTTCAAGGTAAAATACCCATTTACACATGATGCTACAATCGGTCAAATAATATACACAAATATGTATCATGATATAAGGATAACCCGCCGGATCAGAAGTGCTAGGTGGAAAATTATAAGGCAAAGTAAATTGCTGTAAGGCAAAAACTGATCCAACGAGATATAAGATTCAGTGCAGGAACTGAAAAACCTTATGTGCAGGAACTGAAAAACCTTATGTTTGTGGCAGCAAATGTTTAAGTAGCAGCAGTGCCATTAATGCTGAGATCATATAAAGCTACTATAATGGCAAAACAATGGCCCTCAGCACTGCTGCTACCGCTGGCCGATAACCTGTGATGATAATGGGAGAGGCTCAGAGAATAATACCAACCACAGTGGCGTCAACCATCAGAACACACCGCCCCCACCTCGACGCGCGTTTTGCAACAGCTTCCGACGAAGCTGTTGCAAAACGCGCGTCGAGGTGGGGGCGGTGTGTTCTGATGGTTGACGCCACTGTGGTTGGTATTATTCTTTGAGCCTCTCCAATTATCATCACAGGTTATCGGCCAGCGGTAGCAGCAGTGCTGAGGGCCATTGTTTTGCCATTATAGTAGCTTTATATGATCTCAGCATTAATGGCACTGCTGCTACTTAAACATTTGCTGCCACAAACATAAGGTTTTTCAGTTCCTGCACATAAGGTTTTTCAGTTCCTGCACTCAATCTTATATCTTGTTGGATCAGTTTTTGCCTTACAGCAATTTACTTTGCCTTATATTTTCCACCTGGCACTTCTGATCCGGCGGGTTATCCTTATATCATGATGCATATTTGTGTATATTATTTGACTGATTGTAGCATCATGTGTAAATGGGTATTTTACCTTGAACGTTAATATCATTACATGATTGTTTATATGTCCGCTAGTAGATATTGTTAAGTCATGGCATTGTAGTTAAACCCTCTATTCATTGCAGGTCATCTTATACATTTTTCTATTTGTAAATTAATTATTTGAAATTTTCTAGAGCAGCTATTTACTTGTTCTGAGAGCTCATATCTATATATATCATATACCTTATGTAAATATATCACATATAAGTGAGTCTCCATCTGTATCACACCGCCCAGTTGTGTTGATTTTAAATCACGTTTCTGTGTATGTCTCTTTGTGTTGCAATCACAAATAAAATTAAATAAATATTTTTTGTACTTTTGCAGAACATTTGGGTATTTGCCTTTATTAATAATGGTTATATATCATTGACTAGGTCAGTTTTTCTTTGTAATTATTCTTGTTTGGTTGCCGGTGTTTCTTCCGGAAGGCTGAGCCCAGCCCCCCGGCGTTGGTGGCACATAAGACATGCTCGAGTGAAATGTTCAGCCTTTCCACAGCAACGGCAGATCGGTATTAATATGTCCACAGTGCTTGAGGTAGTTTGCTCCTCTGGGACAGCTCCGGAGCAATCCTCTGGGGTAGCCCTCTGTAGCGGCTGGATCGCGACTACCTCAGGCTTCTTTCCGTCCAGGCGTTTTCGGGTGATGGAAGCGCCAAGACTGAATCCCTCCTGGACCCGGGTAAACTGAAGGTGTCATCTTCACCGCCGCAGCCAGGTGGGACTGCATAGACAAGTCGCAGGGCCAGCCTGCAACGCCACCCTGCGGCTGCAGTGCTGGGGAATGCTGACCTTCTTCCCTGCTGGAGGAGTCTGGTATCTCAGGCATCAAGGTTGTAAGGGCTGGAACAACCTGGTCCCCTGCATCAATTACCATATCCTCTCCTTCCTTGCAGCCGGGGATTGTGGTGTTCCATACTGTGCAGTGTTGGAGGGCCATCCATGATCCCCTCAGGGTAAAATTGATTGTTATTTACATGTATTTAATAAAGGCTGCTGTGGCCATTTATATTCCATATTCATGCAGCATTATGTCTTTATTATAAGTGCCGCAGACGCTTTTCAATACCCTAGTCATGATCTTTTCTTTCTGTGATTTATTTTTGCATCTGTGAACATAACGCTAATGTGACTTGTCAAAAAGTGACTGTCTCATCTGTCCAAATGACAGGTACATCAAGCTGTTTGGAGATGGTTTTATAGCCCGTGCCTTTCACATGTTTGTCTATAATTTTCTTTTTATTCTCCTGAGACAGCTCTATCCTTAGCTTTCTTTGGTTTATGTTCAGTGTGATACACCATGATGCCAAAGAGTATAGTAATTACTTTTTACCCTTTAACTATGTAGCCTGACTGTTGAAAAAGCGCCTAGCGAAACGGACGTCGGGGCCTCTCTCCTGCCACCACGCTCTGCCATTCCACCAGGTAATTTGGCCCATTATCTCCTTTACAGTCTGTGATAGCGGTGGACCGCGCACTTGCCTCTACTGACCCCCGCTGTCACAGTCTCCCTATTTCCTTTTGACTCTTCATACCTTGCAATTCCCTTCTCTTTTACTTTCCGACACTCAGTCTGTGGCGATGGTGGGTCCAGCACTTCCACACGTGTGGACCCTTTATTCTAGCGGGCCGCCACCACTCGTCCTTATACTATTCTCTGGGCAGAGGTAGGGATACAGATGCACCATTGTTTATTATCTTTTTTCTGTTTTTTGACTTCCCTTTGGCATTCCCTGTTTCACACAGGTTTATGTATCTGGGCTTTAACCTTTTTCTTTGATAGTCATCATTGGAGCATCTGTTTTCCTCTACAGCTACAATGCCCCACACATCTTGAGGTCTCTTTTTAGTATTCAAATTTACCTTTTTGGTATTTAATCATTATATGACTTTTTGAGACCCTTGTTTTTTTCCATCATAGTGAGTTCGTTGCAGCTGCCCACTACGTGTTCCCCTCACCATTTTGCACAGTTACATTGACCTATAGGTCTCCCTTATTACCAATTTAATCCTTTGTGGTTTTATAGGTGTTTCTTGTGACAACTTGGGTACACCCCGTCATACTGGGCCTCCTTTATATCGGCCATGATGTGCTCTTGGCCACAATATTTGGCCCCCCACTCATAACCTTCCACTCCTCCTCTTTTCCCTCTCAATTTTGGAAGGGTCTTATATATCTTGGCCATTACCTTGATTATACACATTTGTCCACCATCTAGGCAGATTCATGTGGGTGGTGGCATGGTTTTGCCATTTCATTTGTGTTCTTGTTTACATTAATAACTTGTCCACTTATACCAATGTAATCAATTAATAAATAACGTCTGGAACTCCATTCTGAGTCTGAACTGGGTGCAAAAACCTAAAAAATCTACACTATATGGAGAGAAGGTATGCACACCAGTAACTATGTAAAGGGAATATATGAAAAGCAGAAACTGCTGTGTGAATACTGACATGAAAAATCCAATAGCTATAGGTAAGAGTGAAAGTATGAAAAATGGAATCTGCATTACTGCCATGAACATATGAATAAAGAGAAATTTAGCTACTGAATTGATCAATGCAATAGAGCCCCAACACTACGCCAAAGTATTTCTCTACGTTGGGGTCCATAGCTAGTGTGTTAAAAAACTTACCGTGTATGGGAAACTGAGACCCAGGCTCATATGAATAGTAGAACTGCTCTCAGCAGCACTCACCTGGTCTATTTCAATCCCGTACCCATGACTGAGTCATGGCTGTGGGCGGGACAGGTCCAAGCAAATGCTGCATGAAGTAAATAGCCTGTGGACAAAGCCTGATGACTTAATGTGAACAGTCACCAACCGCCAAAATCTAGACAGATGGAATACATCCCAAATTGGGGTGCATAGCAAAGTGGAGGTCAACCACCGACCAATTCAATGAAGAAAAAACAAAAAGCCAGCACCAAATGTGCACTTCAGCACTAAACATTCCAAAACTGTACTTATTATAAAAATTTTGAGATTTTTGGCAAAAAATTGCAATTTCTTGAGCTGCCTCGCCACGTCACGGCAAATCTCATTAGAGGCAGTCCTACAGTAAAATATTTTTATAAAATGTGCCATACGGCCTCATATGAATAGTAGAACTGCTCTCAGCAGCACTCACCTGGTCTATTTCAATCCCGTACCCATGACTGAGTCATGGCTGTGGGCGGGACAGGTCCAAGCAAATGCTGCATGAAGTAAATAGCCTGTGGACAAAGCCTGATGACTTAATGTGAACAGTCACCAACCGCCAAAATCTAGACAGATGGAATACATCCCAAATTGGGGTGCATAGCAAAGTGGAGGTCAACCACCGACCAATTCAATGAGGAAAAAACAAAAAGCCAGCACCAAATGTGCACTTCAGCACTAAACATTCCAAACTGTACTTATTATAAAAATTTTGAGATTTTTGGCAAAAAATTGCAATTTCTTGAGCTGCCTCGCCACGTCACGGCAAATCTCATTAGAGGCAGTCCTACACTAAAATATTTTTATAAAATGTGCCATACGGCCTCATATGAATAGTAGAACTGCTCTCAGCAGCACTCACCTGGTCTATTTCAATCCCGTACCTATGACTGAGTCATGGCTGTGGGCGGGACAGGTCCAAGCAAATGCTGCATGAAGTAAATAGCCTGTGGACAAAGCCTGATGACTTAATGTGAACAGTCACCAACCGCCAAAATCTAGACAGATGGAATACATCCCAAATTGGGGTGCATAGCAAAGTGGAGGTCAACCACCGACCAATTCAATGAAGAAAAAACAAAAAGCCAGCACCAAATGTGCACTTCAGCACTAAACATTCCAAACTGTACTTATTATAAAAATTATAATCATATATGAGGCCGTATGGCACATTTTATAAAAATATTTTAGTGTAGGACTGCCTCTAATGAGATTTGCCGTGACGTGGCGAGGCAGCTCAAGAAATTGCAATTTTTTGCCAAAAATCTCAAAATTTTTATAATAAGTACAGTTTGGAATGTTTAGTGCTGAAGTGCACATTTGGTGCTGGCTTTTTGTTTTTTCTTCAGTTTTTTTAAATATCTGCTTTTCATATATTCCCCATACATAGTCACTGGTGTGCATACCTTCTCTCCATATAGTGTAGATTTTTTAGGTTTTGGAGTTCCAGACGTTATTTCTTGATTGATTGGTAGTTTTTCGTTTGTGAACCCGGCCCCACTCACACCTGTTGCCAGTCCACATTATATGCATATATAGCCTGGGTCTCAGTTTCTCATACACGGTAAGTTTTTTAACTGCATGAGAGGACACACACAAGCTAGGGACCCCAATGTAGAGAAATACTTTGGCGTAGTGTTGGGGCTCTGTTGCATTGATCAATTCAATAGCTAAATTTCTCTTTATTCATATGTTCATGGCAGTAATGCAGATTCCATTTTTCATATTTTCATTCTTACATATAGCTATTGGATGTTTCATGTCAGTATTCACACAGCAGTTTCTGCTTTTCATATATTCCCCTTACATAGTCACTGGTGTGCATACCTTCTCTCCATACACTTATACCAATGTGACCTCATACTTGTACCATCTTGCAAATACTTTGATATAACTGCCTTAATATATAATATTTTTATTATCACTCAATAAAACATTTTTTGCATATATTCTTGTCCCATTTTTCTTCTTTGTTCTCTTTGTTTACAATGTATTTAATAAAGGCTGCTGTGGCCATTTATATTCCATATTCACTCAGCATTATGTCTTTATTATAAGTGCCGCAGACGCTTTTCAATACCCTAGTCATGATCTTTTCTTTCTGTGATTTATTTTTGCATCTGTGAGCATAAAGCTAATGTGACTTGCCAAAAAGTGACAGTCTCATCTGTCCAAATGACAGGTAGATCAAGCTGTTTGGAGATCGTTTTATAGCCCGTGCCTTTAACATGTTTGTCTATAATTTTCTTTTTATTCTCCTGAGACAGCTCTATCCTTAGCTTTCTTTGGTTCATGTTCAGTGTGATACACCATGATGCCAAAGAGTATAGTAATTACTTTTTACCCTTTAACTATGTGGCCTGACTGCAGACACATGTGGTGCTAATTGTAGAATGAACCTTAGTTTAACATGTCCTTATGGTCATTTCTTTTTTTTCAATCTTTTGTAGGTATTCTATAATTTTTTGTCTGGGCCATGTTCATTACTTTTTTTCTTTTGAGCCAAAATTCAAAAGTAATGTCTGATTTTCATTCATTCTCATTCCGTAAATTTAAATTGGAAATTACCTTTGTCAGTTACAAGTTATTTTAGTGACCATTGTTTTTTTTTTAATTTAACAGGAGGATACCAACAATTTTGTCCAAGTGCGTGTGTATATATTGTAGGGGTTCCCATTCTCAGGTAGGCATTAGGCAGTGTATACAAAGGAAATGCAATTTTATTACTTTCATAAAACTTCAAAGGATTCAAAACATAACAGCCTCTTCTAGGCACAAAGGTGTAACACCAAATAAACAGTTCAATCATAAGGTACGCATACGTCAATGCAGCTCAACGGTTTACAGTTCGTTCTCCTGGAGCAAACTTTCCACAAAATAGGGGTACGGTCCTACCAGTCTCGGTGTCCCCTTCAGGATGACTTCCTGTAGCTTCCAGCCATGACAGAAGTGTTCAGGTTTGATAACAGCTCCCATTAAACAGCTTAGACACTCAGCAGTTTTTACACATTGCTCTCTGCTCAATCCATAGCAAACTCAAGGCCCCAGGAGAACACACAGCCGTTCTCTAGACAGGTGTTCCTGATTAAGATCTGCAGTGCTAGGAATTAACCTAGTCCTACCTAGCTTTCCTACATACCCTCTCTCAGACCAAAGTCAAAAGCTGGGCACCATCCACAAACACACCGAGCCTACAGGGCTTTAAATTGACTTGAGTGAGAGGTTCAAGCTTGATGATGCGAGGACCTAGTAACCCCAAAAACCTGCCCCTATATTTGGGTACCATTTTCCAGCCATGGTGTTTTTAGGAAAATTATACAATTTCTGCGCTTATGGCATCTGATATGTTGGCTTCTGACTGGGCCAATAAGTCAATGGACTATTAATTATGATCAACAAATTAAAACATAGTCCTAAGATGGCTGAAAGTTCCATTGCTGCCATCTACCTACAGGAAAGAATCCGGCTGCAAAACATGCTGACTGACTCTTTGCGTTATCATCAGCTATACTACAGTAGATTGGGACTCCTCTTGAAGTCATTGTAGCAATCAGTCTTGTAACTATATTATAGAATACACCTTGAGCTCTGTAGGTGCCCTCAGTGTACCCCATGCGAAGTTCTGCCGACTGCTCAGTTAAAACCCAGGCAATAGGCTGTTGTGTGCCCTCTTTTCTAGCACAGAGGTTAGGAAACATCTGAATGCATCGTGTGATGTAGTTCTTGCTGTTCTCATTACCGCCAAAGGCCCATTTTGCATCAACAAGGTAGGCCTCATCCAGGTTCAGTTCACTGAAATGTATGTTAAGAGACCTGTAAAATGGAACAAAACAATGGTTTGTGACAAAAGGGTCAAAATAGATATGAAGAAGTGTAAAATAATTTTGCCATTTTTCATTGTGATCTAAAGATTTTTTTCTTTTCCTGGCACCAAATCAGTCCCCACACTATGGAACCTTTGAGCCATGTTTGCTGCATTCTATGTTGGCAGACACATAAAATAACCGCGAGCTAAACTAAATATTATCTCTGACCAATGGTGAATCTTCATCGTAAGGTACAGGACAACACAACTCCCCACCATAGCTTATCAACTAGAGGGCCTCCACAATACTGCTTTGTGTCATATAGGAGAATACCTCCTTCGGAGTGCCATCTACTGACTCATTGGTTTTCTCATTAGAATGCTACAAGCGGCTTGAACGTATTTGAACACTGAGGCATGGTAGTAATAATGGCACTGTGGATAGTACTCTTTGGGGGTAACATTGTAGCTGGCGTGCTTGAGAAACAAGCACTATGTGAAATTTGTGACGCGTAATGTGGCGCCCCTGTCCTGGTCAGGCACCCATGCTGGGTGAGTACAAACAGGTAATCCCAAAGGCTGAGTAGGGTGTGGACACACAGGCACACTTTAACCAGGGCTCACACACACCTTAAAGGGGACCCCTGGACAGACCCAGGAGGGGGCGTGGCCTCCACATCTCAGCAAGTGGTGGGGTGGAGAAGCTGGAAGGAGTTATGCAGAGGCCGTCCAAGAGAGAGGAGCAGTGGAGGAGGACACATGCCAGTCTGAAGCGGAGAGCGGGCATGCAGACACGCTAGTCAGACCATGCAAGTGTAGTGGCTGTTTGCGGGGGAGTTCGGGTGCCACACAGTCAGACTGAAAGACACCTCAGGAAGAAGCGGGGTGATTGAGTACGGGGACTCCTGGCAGACCCGGCACGCAGGGGAAACAGGCTCCCGAAGTAGGCTCAAGTTTAACTACCTACTAAACCTGCCGGTGGGGTGGACAACAAGTCCCACACCAAACAACACAGAGTCCGCAGCATCAGCAGTAACAAGGGGGCCCATAAGTGAGGTAGGGCAAGAAGCCATCTTTACTTGGTCCACACTGCCAGCAAACGGGCCAGAAACGGGAGAAAGGCAGATGCGACTTCCCTGGATGAATCCCATATACTTCAAGTCGGGGGTTATCCGAAACAAGACGTGCTAGGAAGGCGAGCTTACAGTCACCCTTACTTCAGCCTGAAGGATACCTGGTTCTCCCTGCTGTCTATCTCAGCATCGCCCGGGTTACCTCACAGTGAACAACTGAACGTGAGTAAAAACCTTGAGAGACATTATGGAATGTGTGTGAGTTCTTCTGTGACCTGTGGTTCCACACACATACCCCCGAGCCCCTGGGGCCAGCCTCACTCTCGGGAGGCCATAACACCAGACTGCAGACACCATCAGCCCCAGACGCTTGTTAAACTGCAGTGGCGGTCCTCTATCACCCTGACCGCAAAAAACGAGAGTGGCGTCACGACTCCTATACAAGTGAACCTGACATACCTGTGGCCAGAAGGGTCCCAACCGAGAAGTCCCCGCAGTGTCCTGCTGCAGAGCTGTAATGGGCGACTTAGTAGGAAACACTGACACAGGATGTTTGGCCCATTTTGGTAAGAAAGGGTTATTTGATACATCATTGTTATTGGGCACTTGCAATTGGATTGTTTAACCCCTTCATCCCAAGGCAATTTTCCATTTTTCATTTTTGTTTTTTCCTCCCCTTCTTCCGAGAGCCATATTTATTTTTCGATCAATATAGTCCATATGAGGACTTGTATTTGTGGGACAAGTTGTACTTTTGAATGACACCATTCATTGTGCCCCATATTGTACTGGAACACAGGAAAAAAAATCCAATGCAGTGAAACAGCAAAAAGTGCAATTGCACAAATGTTTTTGTTTTTTTTATTGACTGTGTTCATTATTTTGAAACATTGACCAGAAAATATGATTCCCCAGGTCTGTACGAGTTTGTAGATACCAAACATGTATAGTTTTACTTTTATCTAAGTTGTGAAAAAGAATTCAGACGTTTGTAAAAAAAAAAATAGCACTTTTATCGAAAATTTCTGAGACCCATAATATCAGTCTCATTTTTTGGGATCTGGGGCTCAATAACAGCTCAGTTTTTTATTCTGAAAAAAGCTGACATTTTTTATTATACCACTTTTGGGTAGATATGATGTTTTGATCGCCTGTTACTGCATTTTAATATAATGTTGCGGTGACCAAAAAAACTTAATTTTGGCATTTGGAATTTTTTTCTCGCTGCGCCATGTACCGATCAGATTAATTGATTTTATATTTTGATATATCAGGAATTTCTGAAAATGACAATACCAAATATGTGTATATTTTTATTATTTTTGTTTTATTTTCAATGGGGGAAAGAGAAGGGATTTGAACTTTTATTTTATATATTTTGTTAAAACTCTTTCTTTTACATTTTTTAATTTTTTTTTTTACAAGTCCCTTAGGGAACTTTATGGCTACTTTGTCTGATCACCTCTGCTGATCAGAGCGGTGCTTCAGCATCGCTCTGAACAAGAGAAATGCTGTGTTCCTGTGAAAGCTGGTGCTCTGCCAGCGTTCATTGGAAGTGAGTAATGGCAATGACAGGGGTCATCATCTGACCCCGTGCTGTCATGGCAACATATCATGGGACCGCTGATGGCGCGGGGAACAGCACGATCCCGCCGGAGCGAATTAGATTGTGCTGTCAGAGTTTGACAGTGTGATCTAAGGGGTTAAAAGATGCGGGTGGATCTTCGATCCACCCATACTTGTTAGCATCACATCTACTGATCAGATCAGCAGACATCTGCTGAGATTACAGTGGGCTCGCTGCGGGAGCCCGAAGTAACGAGACAAACATGACCGGGGACGAACCAGTACGTAAAGACAATTTACCTTCTATTTCTTGCTACATTATCTGCAGTATAATGTAGAGATAGAGACCCTGATTATAGGGGTGTGTCATTTTCTGGTCTGCTTGCTGAAGTTTTGATAAATTCAATTTTTTATCTGCTGAAGATTTAACAGTTCTCTGAATGCTGAGCCCTGTATAACCCCACCCATACCACTGACTGGCAGCTTTCTGTGTACACTGTGCATAAGCAGACAGCTGTCAATCAGTGGTGAAGTCGGGGTTTTATAGAGAAACGAATATGGAGGACTAGATGTCAGTAGGTTGACTAGTTCCCTCCTGCTGATAAAACATGGCTTTTATGAAAACTAAATGTAGCACCTCAGCAAGTGACTAGGGATGATCGAATACCAAAATATCCGACAAATAGGTTGCCGCTATTCAACGCGCAATGTAAGTCTATGGGAAACCCAACTAATTTTGCGTTGGACCTAACGTATGAAGAAACAATATGGGCACAGCCTGTTGAAGGTTGGAAATCGTCCGGAATCATGCCTGGTCTGCGAGTTTTTCCTCATCTGTAATAAGCCTGAAGAAAAAAATCACGGCGTGCTGTGTACGGAGACACGAAACGGCCAAGACTCGCCAATGCAGGTCTATGGCTGCGAAAAAAAACCAGATGGCACACGGAGCATACACACTTTAAATGGTCCTGTAAATGATTGTCGAATAAACTTGCTGAGAAACAAAATGCACTGACTACAGGTGGCACATGCATGACATACAGATGCTAGGTAAGAAAATAGTCACACTCGTCCAACTTTTCGGGATGAGCATGGGACTATATATGTATAGACAGTATACATATGTATATATAAATATTAGTGCTGAGCGAGTATGCTTGTTACTACTCGGTACTCGCACGAGTATCACTGTACTCGGGCTACTCGGCGGGGACCGAGTAATCTCGCGATACTCGTGCTGTACTCGTGGTCTTCATCCCTGCATGTTGGCGCTCTTTTGAGAGCCAGCCCTCATGCAGGGATTGGCTGGCAGACCACTGCAATGCCACAGCCCTGTTAGTTGTGGAATTGCAGTGATTGGCCGGCCCGCACAGCGTGACCGAGCCTTTATACCGGCGGGCGCGCTGTGCTCTGCTCACAGCCATCCAGACAGTCAGTGCAGGGAGAGGGTCGCTGCTTCAGGGAAAGGTTTGCGGCCCTTTATAGCTATTTCCGTAGCAGGGCTGCAAACAGTGTGACCAAAAGTCCTTCTCAGGACTATTCTAGTTGTATACAGGCAGGCAGGGTGTAGCCAGGTCGGAGTACAGTAGCAGAGTCCTTATCAGGACTATTGTTGCTATATACAGTCAGGGTATAGCCAGGTCGGAATACAGGCTAGTAGTGACCAGAAGAGTCCTTGTCAGGACTATTGTAGCAGTATACAGGCAGGCAGGCAGGCAGGCAGGCAGGGTATATAGCCATTCCTAGTGGTGACCGTATACCAGCCTTCATCATATCTGGGGCTGGTGTACACAGTCTAAAACAGTCCAGATAGTGTCAGACTTCTCAGTAATTTTTTCTCCTAAAAACCTGTTAGGTTCTTATTGCGTCCGTGCTTGCATTTAAAAACCGCACGTGTGTGCCTGTCGGTGGCAGCGTACAGGTGCACGTTTTGCACAAACTATTATATAACGCACAAGTCTAGTGAATAATACACGTCAGTCAGCAGTGTCTGATAGTGTCAGACTTCTTAGTAATATTTGTCGCTCCTAAAAACCTGTTAGGTTCTTATTGCGTCCGTGCTTGCATTTAAAAACCGCACGTGTGTGCCTGTCGGTGGCAGCGTACAGGTGCACTTGTGTGCGTTTTTCACAAACTATTATATAACGCACAAGTGTAGTGTATAATACACGTCAGTCAGCAGTGTCTGATAGTGTCAGACTTCTCAGTAATTGTCGCTCCTAAAAACCTGTTAGGTTCTTATTGCGTCCGTGCTTGCATTTAAAAACCGCACGTGTGTGCCTGTCGGTGGCAGCGTACAGCTCCATATTGTCCCTGGATAGAGATGTGCATGAGGGCCTCAAAACATTGTTCCCATTGCAAAGGAGCGGGTCTCCTGTCGTTGTAATGCCCATTCTGAAAGAATGGGCGAAAAAATTTACCACTGGGGGTATACCTGAAACAACGGCCTAACTATTGTAACGGTCATCATGATGGCGCATGAGGAGAAGGAGGAGCAGTCCAGCGATTAGCCAAAGTCCAGAAGTGTGTTACCATGGGTGAGTGGAGGTACATGGCAAATTCCCGTTACAAACTTTAAATTCCGCTGTCATTTGCTGGTGGTGTGGTGAAGTCTGGCCCAATCCAACCCTTGTTCATCTTGATCAGAGTCAGCCTGTCAGCATTTACAGTTGACAGGCGGGTGCGTTTATCTGTAATGATTCCACCTGCGGCACTAAAAACACGCTCTGACAAAACGCTAGCGGCAGGGCAGGCCAGGACTTCCAAGGCGTAGAGAGCCAATTCATGCCACGTGTCCACCTTGGATACCCAATAATTGTAAGGCACAGAGGAATGTGGGAGTACAGTTATTTGATCTGCAAGGTACTACTTGAGCATCTGGGCAAACTTAGGATTTCTTGTGGCACTACCCCGCACCTCAGGGGCTGTGGTATGTGAGGGGCTGAGAAAACTGTCCCACATCTTAAAGACTGTTCCCCTACCTCTGGCAGATTGGACTTGTGCCCCTCTCAGCTGTACGCCTTGGTTGTCCACTGATTCCTGACCTATGCCGCTAGCGTTTTGTGAGGGGAATGCTTTGCCTACTTCCGTGACTATGGCCTTCTGTAACTGCTGCATTTTGCCTGACCTCTCCGCCTCGGGAATAAGAGACATAAAGTTCTCCTTTTAGCGTGGGTCTAACAGTGTTACCAACCAGTAATGATTGTTGGCCAAGATGTTCTTAACGCGACGGTCACAAGACAGGCAGCTTACCATAAAGTCAGCCATGTGTGCCAGACTCTTAACAGCCATCACTTCAGTATCCTGACCAACACGATGACTGAACATGCTGTCCTCCTCCTCCTCCTCCTCATCATCTACCCTGTCCTCTGGCCAGCCACGCTGAGCCGAGGATATGACTGCATGTCATATCCTCAATTTGGCCAGAGAGTTGCTCCATGCTTCATCCTCCTCCTCGTCATAGTCCTCCACTGCACGTTGTGATGAGACGAGGCTGGGCTGTGTGTTATCACCCACACCCACTACTGTTTCTTGCTCAAACTCATCGCGCTCCGCCTGCAATGCATCATGGTTGTTTTTTGAGCAGAGACCATTTTAGAAGGCAGAGAAGCGGTATGGTGACGCTAATAATGTCGTCATCGCCGCTCACCATCTTGGTGGAGTCCTCAAAGTTTTGGCGGATGGTACATAGGTCGGACATCCATCTCCACTCCTCAGGTGTTATGTGTGGAGTTTGACCCATTTCCCGACGGCTTAGGTGATGCAGGTACTCAACAACTGCCCTCTTCTGCTCACATATCCTGACCAACATGTGCAGAATTGAATTCCAACGCGTGGGGACATCACACACCAGTCTGTGAGCCGGAAGATGCAAACGGCGCTGAAAGCCGGCAAGGCCGGCTGAAGCAGTAGGTGACTTTCGAAAATGTGCAGACAGGCGGCGAACTTTTACCAGCAGATCAGACAGCTCTGGGTATGACTTTAGAAACCACTGAACCACGAGGTTGAGCACATGGGCCACGCATGGAACATGTGTCAGCTGTCCTCGCCTCAAAGCCGCCACCAGGTTCCGGCCATTGTCACACACGACCTTTCCTGGCTTTAGGTTCAGAGTTGTGAGCCAGTGATCTGCCTGCTGTTTCAGAGCTGTCCACACCTCTTCTGCATTGTGGGGTTTGTCACCTATGCAGATTAGCTTCAGCACTGCCTGTTGCCGCTTCGCCGAGGCAGTGCTGCAGTGCTTCTGTGTCGCCCTGGACAAGCCAGGGGCCACAGAGCACAACACCTTAACACCCCACACTCCCTGCAGGCATATCATAGTCAAAACACAAAATCCTTGTTGCCTTCCCCAGGGGCTGTTGTCCACACCAGGGGGTGGAGACAGGCGGTTCGTCTCCACCCACCAAGGAGGAGGGAAAACACAGGCAGTGAGAGTTAAGCTAAGGAAGTGGAAGGAGGAAAGTAGTAGAGAGGAGAAAAGTGACAGCAAAGAGCCTGAAGTTGGTCCGGGTGTGTGGCCCGGACAGGAGAGCAAGGTTGGCAGGATGTGGTGACCGTCTGCAGTGGAGGCCGATTGGAGTCTGCCGTAAGGACCGTGGACGGGTGGTGACCCGGCCGTACCGGACCGGTATACAAAGAGAAGCCAGCACCATTGGCAGAGGACTTTCGGATCCCGGCAAGGCTTGGTGTCGCCGTGAATTTGCCAAATCCGTTAGTGAAGGGGACCTCAGGGTTTCCAAACAGCCAAGTCCCGATAGAAGGCAACCGTCCAACCGTGAAGGGGAGACACCGCCACCGCCAAGGGCAACCGTCTCCCAGGGCCAGCGCCTGTGGGCAAAAGGGGCTCCTCCGGCCCATATCCAGATCAGGGAGCGGGTTACCGGTGTGAAACCATCACTACCAACACTTAACTTAGGTGCAGGGAGAGACAGTCATCACTAACCTGCAGGGAGGAACAACCGCAGCCGTCCGAGGGACCCGTCCATCCAGCCACTTGTTTTACCGTGAACTGTGTCATCATCATTGGGCTGAGTGAGTACCTCCGTGCCGTGCGGCACAGCGCTGCCCCTGCGACCCTGCACCTCATCAGGCCCCGCAACCCGCCTGTCATCCATCTCTACCCCATCACCGGGCCCCGGGACAACCAACCCCCCTACCCACGGAGGGGAGAAATAACAACAAAGCTGCTCCCTGTCACAGGCTCCCGGGATCCCCGTCCAGAGCAGCGGTGGTGTCCACACAATCACCACAACCGTGGGTGGCGTCACGGACAATATCCCCAAAACCCAAACCACCCCTTTTCACTCACGGGCGAGGAGCGCCGCTCGAGTCCCCGGGATCCGGCCATCGCTCGAGCCAACGAGCAGCAGCAGCCATAGAGCAGCGGCAGCCGGACCCGAGCAGTGGGAGAACGCAGCGTCCCCTCCTCCGCCCGCGACACTTCCAGCTTGGGACTGGTGTGGAGGGTAAAGTGGATGAGGATGCGCAGGAGGAGGAGGAGGCTGAGGAGCATGACATTCCGGAGCTGTAGAGTGTGGGTGAAACCCTGACTGAGGTAGGGCCTGCAAAACTTGGTGTGTGAAGGACGTGTTCCGTCCCTCGCTCAGACTGGGTCCCAGCTTCCACAATATTAACCCAGTGTGACGTCAACGAGATGTAGCGGCCTTGCCCACATGCACTTGTCCTTGTGTCTGTGGTTAGGTGGACTTTGGCTGAAACAGCGTTGTTCAGGGCACGTGTGATGTTTTGTGACACGTGGTTATGCAATGCGGGGACGGCACACCGGGAGAAATAGTGGCGGCTGGGGACCGAGTAACGTGGGACAGCTGCCACTATCAGGTCGCGGAATGCTTCTGTCTCAACCAGCCTAAAAGGCAACATTTCCAGCGCAAGCAGTCGCGAAAAGTTAGCATTTAGAAGTGTGGCATGTGGGCCGTTGGCAGTGTATTTGCACCTGCGTTCAAAGGATTGCTGAATGGATAACTGAACGCTGCGCTGGGACAAGGACGTGGTTGATGATGGTGTTATTTCTGCGTGGGCAACTGCAGGTGCAGGGCCGGAGGAGGCTTGTTCGCGGGCAGCATGGACAGGGGATTGGCTCGCATGCACAACAAGCGAAGACGTAGCAGTGACATCAGCAAGCACTGCTCCTCGACTCTGTTGTACATCCCACAAAGTCGGGTGCTTGGCTGACATGTGCCTGATCATGCTGGTGGTGGTCAGGCTGCTAGTTTTGGTACCCCTGCTGATGCTGCCATGGCAGGTGTTGCAAATGGCCTTTTTAGGATCATCTGGAGCCAACTTAAAAAACTGCCAGACTCGGGAAGACCTAACATTTGTACAGGCACCTTGTGTCGTGTTGTTCCGGGGAACAGTTGCCTGACGTCTGCCTGGGGCCACCACCCTGCTTCTTACCGCCTGTTGGGATGCTACGCCTCCCTCCCCCTGTGCACTGCTGTCCTCGCTCTGCATATCCTCCTGCCAGGTTGGGTCAGTTACTGGATCATCCACCACGTCGTCTTCCTCTTCCGCACCCTGCTCCTCCTCCTGACTTCCTGACAATTGTGTCTCATCATCGTCCACCCCTTGTTGAGACACGTTGCCAACTTCGTGAAAACGTGGCTGCTCAAATATTTGGGCATCTGTACATACAATCTCGTCATGGCCCACTTCAACAGGAGCTGGCGAGAGGCCAGAATGTGTGAATGGAAACGTGAACGAACAGCTCTTCCGAGTGTCCAAGTGTGGGATCAGTAATGTCCGTGGACGTGTACTCGGCCTTGTGGTAGGAAGGAGGATCAGGTTCTGAAATGTGTGGTGCAGTATCACGGCTACTGACACTTGACCGTGTGGAAGACAGAGTGTTTGTGGTGGTGCCAATCTGACTGGAAGCATTATCCGCTATCCAACTAACAACCTGTTGACACTGGTCTTGGTTCAAGAGCGGTGTACTGCTGCGGTCACCAAGAATTTGGGACAGGACGTGCGAGCGAGTAGATGTGGCCCTTTGTTGTGGCGAAATTAGAGCTTGCACATGACCTCGGTCTCTGCCTGCACCACCATCACGTCCACTTCCTTGTTCGTTGACAACGCCCTTGCGCATTTTGCAATGCTGTGCTGATGTGTATTCACTAGACTTGTGCGTTATATCCAAGTTTTTGCAAAACGCACACAAGTGCAGCGGAAAGCTGCCACCAACAGGCACACACGTGCGGTTTTTAAATGCAAGCACGGAGGCACTAAGAACCTAACAGGTCTCTATCCAGGGACAACGTGGAGCCTCCCAATTTTTGGCTGCCCTGCCTAAGGGCTATACTACAATAGACCCACTTCCTTCCAATAGGCACTTCAGGTTTACAGGCCCTCATGCACGTCTCTATCCAGGGACAACGTGGAGCCTCCCAATTTTTGGCTGCCCTGCCTAAGGGCTATACTACAATAGACCCACTTCCTTCCAATAGGCACTTCAGGTTTACAGGCCCTCATGCACGTCTCTATCCAGGGACAACGTGGAGCCTCCCAATTTTTGGCTGCCCTGCCTAAGGGCTATACTACAATAGACCCACTTCCTTCCAATAGGCACTTCAGGTTTACAGGCCCTCATGCACGTCTCTATCCAGGGACAACGTGGAGCCTCCCAATTTTTGGCTGCCCTGCCTAAGGGCTATACTACAATAGACCCACTTCCTTCCAACAGGCACTTCAGGTTTACAGGCCCTCATGCACGTCTCTATCCAGGGACAACGTGGAGCCTCCCAATTTTTGGCTGCCCTGCCAAAGGGCTATACTACAATAGACCCACTTCCTTACAATGGGCACTTCAGGTTTACAGGCCCTCATGCACGTCTGTATGCAGGGTCATTGGTGAACCTCACAATTTTGGACTGCCCGGGCAAAGGAAAATACTACAAAGACTCAGTTCCTCAAAATGGGCACATTAGACTCAGAGGCCTTTATGTACGTCTCTTCTCAGGGACATCGGAGTGCCACACAATGTGTTACGTAAAATCTTTCATGTATTAATCTCAAAAAGTAACATACATTAGCTCTATCTCACTATTGCGTATGTGCCCTTAACATTTCCGCCATGAAAATTCATTTTGGTGTCATTTTGGAAGGTTTTCTGGTGAGTCCGTAAAAATGGCATAAAACGCAGACAAAATTGTTCACAGCTGTGACTTTTCAGTGATAAATGCTTCAAGGGGTCTTCCCCATGCTGTTGCCATGTCATTTGAGCACTCTTCTGAGACTTTTGTGCCATTTTTAGGGTTTCTACATGCTGCCGGGGGTCATTTCCCAAAAATAATCGGGTCTCCCATAGGATAACATTGGGCTCGGTGCTCGGGCCGAGTACACGAGTATCTTGGGATGCTCGGCCCGAGCCTCGAGCACCCGAGCTTTTTAGTACTCGCTCATCACTAATAAATAAATATATATATATATATATATATATATATATATATACACATTTTGTTGTAAGAGAGGTAGCTAAAGAAGAAATTATAATTTATAAAGGGTTAAGCATTATTGAGTCACCTTGTACTATTTCGGTTGTCCAGTTCATCAGTATTTGTGATCCCATGTCTCATGTATAATATATCACTGTTGGTCTGCATGCAGCTTCCATACTTGGAACTTATCTTCTGAAGCACATTCCCAAGTTCTGGCTGACATCCTGTGTGCAACAAAATAGAAATATCCACAGAAATTATAGATGACAATATAGTTGTCAACAAATTACAATTTTTAAGACCACTTTGGCTTTGACAAATCAAACCCCACAATTCAGAACCAACAACACGTACAGGTGCAGCTCAATAAATTAGAATATCATCAAAAAGTTAATTTATTTCAGTAATTCAATACAAAAAGGGAAACACATATATTGTATAGAATCATTACACACAGAGTGATCTATTTCACATGTTTTTTTTTGTTAATGTTGATGATTATGGCTTACAGCCAATGAAAACCCAAAAGTCATTATCTCAGAAAATAAGAATAATTACCACAAAACACCTGCAAAGGCTTCCTAAGCATTTAAAATGGTCCCTTAGTCTGGTTCAGTAGGCTACACAATCATGGGAAAGACTGCTGACTTGACAGATGTCCAGAAGGCACTCATTGACACACTCCACAAGGAGGGTAAAGGGTACTTTACATGCTGCGATTTCGGTACCGATATCGCTAGCGAGCGTACCCACCCTTGTTGGTTGTGCATCACGGGCAAATCGCTGCCCGTGGCGCACAACATCGCTAACACCCGTCACACGGACTTACCTTCCCTGCGACGTCACTCTGGCTAGCGATCCGCCTCCTTTCTAAGGGGGCGGTTGATGCGGCGTCACAGCGATGTCACACGGCAGCCATCCAATAGCAGAGGAGGGGCGGAGATGAGCGGCCGGAACACTCCGCCCACCTCCTTCCTTCCTCATTGCCGGTGGACGCATGTAAGGAGATGTTCGTTGTTCCTGCAGTGTCACACGTAGCGATGTGTGCTGCCGCAGGAACGACGAACAACATCGTACCTGCAGCAGCAATGATATTTTGAAAAGGAGCGACGTGTCAACGAGCAACAATTTTTCACGTTTTTGCGCTCGTTGATTGACACTACTTGGTGTCACACGCTGCGATGTCGCTAACGGCGCCGGATGCGCGTCACTAACGACGTGACCCCGACGATATATCGTTAGTGATGTCGCAGCGTGTAAAGCACCCTTTAGCCACAAAAGGTCATTGCTAAAGAAGTTGGCTGTTCACAGAGTGCTCTATCCAAGCATATTAATGGAAAGTTGAGTAGAAGGAAAAAGTGTGGTAGAAAAAGGTGCTCAAGCAACTGGGATAACCGCAGCCTTCATAGGATTGTTAAAAAAAGGCCATTCAAAAATTTGATGGAGATTCACAAGGATTGGACTGCAGATAGAGTCAGTGCTTCAAGAGCCACCACACACACAGACGTATCCAGGACATGGGCTACAACTGTCGCATTCCTTGTGCCAAGCTTCATGTTCCATCTCACAGGCAGACAGTGTTGCAATATTGTTACAATGAAGCAGAGCTCAGTGAGCTGCAAAAAAAGTGTTTGCAATAACTCAAATTTCATTTCTCATGTTCTGTGTCAGTGACTTGTCTCACTGGTAACGCCCTTTCCATTTAAAATAAGCTCTGTAGGCGGAGTTATCTTCCAGGCAGCATCCACCTCATAGCCTGGAACACCTCATTTACATAAAGTGATAAAAGATGATTTATCCACAACAAGGCATCTGATATGAGACATACAGGTATGGCTTTTTTCAGCATTCTAAAACCTGTATGCTCATTTTAATAGGTTAGATAGATCAAATGTGGTGACAGATTCCCTTCAATGCTGAACACTGTGATGCCTATGCTGGAGGATTTTAACCTCACACTGGCCAATGTGTCCCCCAAGTCTGCTTGTGCCCTCAGTGTCCCCAAGGCTGTCTGTGCTCACCAGCATCCGCCAGGTCTGTCTCTGCCCCCAGCATCCCCCAGGGCTGTCTGTGCTCCCTCAGTATAACCAGGTCTGTCTGTGTCCCAAGCATCCCCCCTGGTCTGTCTGTGCCCTCAGCGCCTCCCAGATCTGTCTGTGCCCCTGTGCCGCCCCCGTGTCAGCAACTGGGCTGCTCGGATCCGGATCCGCGGTGGCTCGAGGGGTGTCCGGACCCGGGGGTCGTGCAGCCACTCAAATGAAGGGGGTATTTACAGGGGATTGTGTTAGAGTTCGTTACGCCACCCATGGTATCTGGTAATTTGGAGTACCACCACTGCACTTGGAAGTACCCGGGGGTGATGGAATGGGGCAGCCAGGTGTTAAAACCCTCCACGGGTAGGGGGGATGCCCCGGGACTCGGTGATAGTGTTCGGGGAGTGCTGTGGGGAGCAAAGGGGTCACCTGACACTCCTGACCTCCCCTAACCAACCCCCCAAGTGGGCGACCCTATTCCACTCAGGTCAGCCACTGTTGTGTCTGGTGGGTGTGGTGCAGAGTGTACCTAGGATTTTAATTAGCTGATGTAGGCAACACCATATAGTTGGGTACCGATAACCAAGAAGGAGGTGGATATTGTATTGGAGGGCAGATTGCACAATACCCTGTGACGACCTGATAGTCCAGGGGCATCACATTCCCCCTTGGTTAAACATAGCTCGATCTCGAGCTACAGGACATCAGAGGGGGTTTTTTTTATTTCAAACTGCAAAAAAATGGAAAAAGGAACATTTTTATTTACAAAGGTTCATCCCACATTAGGGAGGCTTGGCACTTAAACATTACTATAACACGAGTTCATCAAACCAACAGTGGAACGCTACTGGTTAGCTTAGTAGCGGAGGCTCAAGCTGCTCCGTTGCAGCCTTTTCCTGCGACAGTCCAGTTCCAATGTCCCGGATCCCATTAACCCGCCACCCAAACAAACCTGACCCGTGGCATACCTATTTGTGGGTCCGTGACCAGGTTAAGGTCCCGGGTGTTGCAAAAGACGACTCTGGTGGGCACAGGAGGTGCAACTATTTACAATACACAAGTCTGTGTTGGTCACAACCAGTCCCATGACCATGTTCCATTTTTACTATAAACATTGGTGCATAATTATAACGAAGTCCATGCACCGGGGTACACACTATAAAATCTTCTCGGTAATCAGGTAACTTTTCTCTTTTCATTGAAACCTTGTTGATTAAGCACTTATCTTCTAACATTTTCTCTATATGGAAAACAACAAACTTTGGAAAATAATAAAAAGGAAACACAGATACCTAACAGCTCTATAATAACATTCACATACTACTGGTACCATTAGCATTCTTCCATCATTACGTGCTTGAGCACACCTAGGGCGTACCAGTCCCGCTCTCCACAATGCCGATTATAGGTAGCCATATCCTCTGGTGCTAGGTTTTGCTCGGGATGTCCCCTGTGGAGGTGAGGTGCCAAATCCCGTCGGGATACAAACACTCCAGCTGTGAGGCCTGCCTCCCAGATGAACCCGCATCTTTGCACGGGGTCAAAACGATACACCAGACCTCGGCACCATGGCCCTCGGACTCGGGAAGCAGCGCTCCTCACTTGCTCTTTCTCTTCTCGGTTGGGGACGGCAAGTTCCCGTCGTCGCCGGTCTCATGCTGTCATCTCCATCTGAAGCTTTTGTTGATGGCATTCCCAGTAGGGGGCGTCCGGCCTCGGCTCCCTAGCTGGCTCTGGCTTCAAATGTACTCTTGCGGCCCCAACAGCTGTTGGGATGCAACGCGGTGGTGAAACCGGCAGCTCTTCAGGCTCCACTTCCGCTACATCGGGTAGATGTACCGACTGCTCCGCAGCCGGGGTTGCAGAGTCCGGGTGCTCCGCCTCTAAGGACGGGCCTGGTGATGCGGCCGGGTCTGGTCTGGCCGGTGTCGGGGTGACCGCTGTTGTGACCGGGTTGAGTGACGGAACCGGGAGTTCTGCTGCTGCCTCTTCACATACGGGGGCTGACGGTTCTGCAGCCATGGTGGGAGCAGGCAGCTCGGCGTCCGCCGAGGACTGGGTTGGTGGCGGCGGAGTGCTCACCAGGAGCGGGGGTGGTCCGGATCCCTCAGCCGCATCGGCCGGATTGGGGCAATCATTAGAGACTGGGTAACCGCTTCCCCTCTCTTCACGTGGGATTTCGATCTCACGGGCTCGCACCGTCACCGCCAGGCTCCTCATCTCTTCCCTCCAGTGATCCAATATGAAAAGTAACTGCATCCGCATCCCTCTGAAAAGCTCCTCAGTCTTTTCCTCCATCCAGGTCGCAGTTCCGGGAACAGCACGTTCCGGTGACCAGCTCCGCTCCGCCATCTTTCCTCTGCTCTGTCCAGGAACGTTATGACAGAGTCCTGGCGTCCCTGCTTCTCTTCCGCTGCTACATGCTGTCACACCCCTTTGGTTTTCACTCAGCACTCTGTTCGATGCTGTGGCCCTCTGGGAACTTCCGGTTCCGGGCTCACTCTCAGGATGAACGGCGGGGCTTTGCTTTCACGCGCTTTCGTGGAGAAGACGACGCTTTGGCACCAAAAGATGGCGGAAGATGGCGGAAATGGCGGGAAACGGGGACCTTGACTCGCGGTTTCGATTTCTCAGGCGCACGTCACCCAGGTAAGTAGGTCCTGATCGTATCCTGTTTATGAAGCTAGGAATTTGAGGTGTGCCGCCCCCGTGTCAGCAGCTGGGCTGCTCGGATCCGAATCGGCGGTGGCTCGAGGGGTGTCCGGACCCGGAGGTCATGCGGCCACTCAAATGAAGGGGGTATTTACAGGGGATTAGAGTTAGAGTTCGTGATGCCACCTGTGGTATGTGGTAATTTGGAGTAGCACCGCTGCAGTTGGGAGTACCCGGGGGTGATGGAATGGGGCAGTCAGGTGTTAGAACCCTCCACGGGTAGGGGGGATGCCCCGGGACTCGATGATGGTGTTCGGGGAGTGCCGTGGGGAGCGAAGGGGTCACTTGCTTACTCACTCAGTCCATTAAGCTGACACCGACAACTGGATAAACCAAAGTTCTGTGTACCGCTGCCACTGAGTGGAGCTAGTTCGGGTCCCATCCCCAATGGTGCTGCCGGGTGATCCATGACCTGCCTCCTGGCACTAAGTTTACTTCTCTGTTGGTCCTGGTAGTATGGAACTAGTCGGGTCCCGCTCCCCACTATGGCTAAGTGTGGGAGCTTGCTCTCAGGGTTCACGCTTGGGATTTCCTGTACCGTTTTACTGGAAAGTCCTATCCCCCTCGTTGCGCTAGTACCCCGATTTTGGAACGGGTGGAGAATGGATCTTGAAGGCTCCCTTCTCGTCGGGTAAATTGTCAGGTTGCCTGAAGCTACTCCCTGACCTAGGGTCCACGTACCCCGTTGTGCCCTGGTCCCAGCCTGGTGATGGTGCAAGGCCTCCGGCTGTCCTCCTTGACAGTTCCGTGCCCCTTGCCACGATTCCCTGCGACCAGGGGTCCAGCTCCTCTAGGCCCAGATCACCGTCTGCTACCTAGATGGCTTCCAAGTAACCATGCTCCTGATTTCCTCTCTCCTTCGCTTTCAAACTCCTTCATCCTTCTGACACTCCTGATCTCCCCTAACCAACCCCCCAAGTGGGCGACCCTATTCCACTCAGGTCAGCCACTGGTGTGTCTGGTGGGTGTGGTGCAGAGTGTACCTAGGATTTTAATTAGCTGATGTAGGCAACACCATATAGTTGGGGACCCATAACCAAGAAGGAGGTGGATATTGCACGGGAGGGCAGATTGCACAATACCCTGTGACGACCTTATAGTCCAGAGGCATCACATCCCCAATATCCCCTAGGTCTGTTTGGTCCCCCAGCATCCCCCAGGTCTGCTTGTGACCGCAGCGTCCCCAATGCTGTCTATACCCCCCCAGCATCCCCAGGGCTGTCTGTGCCCCCCAGCATCCCAAGAGCTGTCTGTGCCCCTCCAGCATCTTCAGGGATGTCTGTGCCCTCCAGCATCCCCAGGGATGTCTGTGCCCCTCCAGCATTCCCACGACTGTCTCGCCCCTCCAGAAACCCCACGGCTGTCTGTGCCCCACCAGCATCCCCATGGCTATCTGTACCCCTGCTATGTATATTTCTTGGAGATGCATGTGCCCCCCAACTAGGTTTATGCCCTCCCAGTCATGTATATACTCCCAATGATGTCTTTGCCTCCAGTGATGTATGTACCACCAGTGCTTTCCTAGTGATGTATATTCCTTGCAGCCACCCCAACAATGTATATGCCCTCAATGTCTCCTGTGATGTCTATGCCCTCCAGCCTCCACAGTCCTGTCTATGCCCCCCAGTCTCCACAGTGATGTATATTCCTCGCAGCCTTCCCCTATGATGTATATCCCCAGCATCTCCTATGTATATGCCCACAGGCTCTTCTGCAATGTATATGCTGCCATCCCCTCCTGTGATGTATATGACCCCAGTGTCTCCTGTGATGTATATGCCCTCATGGCCTCCTGTGATTTATATGTGGCGCCCCTGAGGCTTCAATCGCCACAAAGTATTGCACCCAACATTGGGTATAATGCTAAACCCGGTTCCTGAGGTCAGTCCCGGTTTCACCACATTACACACTCAAATACACACCAGGTTGCCCTGTTCCCACTGGGGACTGGGCTAGGATCGGGTAATAAAGGGGTCGCCAATAGAGAGGAGTTTAAAGGATGCCCTCAACAGGTGCCCCAGTCCCACTAGCTTAGGACCTGGGAGAGGAAAGGTGCAGCCAGCAGGGGGAGTCAGGAGCCAACACAACAGTTAAAGAGAGTTCTCCAGCAGCAAATGAAGGGAGCAGTCGCCTCTACAGGTGCTTTGATGGGAAGGAGGAGAAGTTCACAACGGTTGCCGCGGGGAGAGGGATCTCTGCTCCCCATGGAACCGACGCCACACAGGGCGCAGGATCCTAGAGAAGATCATACTTCACATTGGTGTTCCAGAATCTGCCTGGACAGGGAAAGTTTCAAGCTTCCCTGTCCACACAGCGTCCGACATTATTCAATATGCATTAAAAGATAGTTTTGCCGACATCTCCATGCACCATCCCAGGACTGAGTCTCCACTTAAAGTGGTGAGCTGGATTCATTTTTTTCTTTTCTATTGTGAATGGCTTAGTATCCGTGCTCCCCTTTACCATTATATTTATTTGTTGATACGGTATTTGTGAAACTATAACAATATATAGTTCACTATGGAGAGCAATGAAATACAAAATACCTCTTTTTTCTGGATGAATTTTTTACAGTTAATAGCCAGACACGTTTGGACAAGGCTAGTAGTATTTTTATGAGCAAACATAATAGGAACATTTCAGATGAACATAATGAACTTAATTCCCTCATGTGGGATTTGGAGAAACAAATGACCACATGCCTTAAAATATGGTGGGATAATAAAACCCTGCAGGCGTATATAGACAATTGCATGATCCCTAGGGGCTTGAGAATTAGAAAACGCCCTACAGCTGAATGTGATCAAGAGTTCACGAAACAGTCGTATGATATCCTGTCTGAATGTTCTCTTAAACTGATTAAGCTAATTGAGAAAAAGGACCAAACTAAACTAAATGAAGTAGACAAACAAATTAAAAAAATAGAGTCTGATCTTGCTGAGTTTTCCAATAATGCTTTATATGGGACCCTAAAAGAAAAAAATAAATACTAATCTTTCCAAACTGGAGGACTCTATTACCATAGTGAAAGAAGAAAAGTTTAAACGAGATACCTTGGATTTTGAAACCAACAAGGTTTATAATTGGCAACAAATTAGAAGGAGATCTCCTGGACCAAGGTCTATTTTGAAGTAAAATAAAAAACGGAATGATAGTGGTAATAGGGTGAGCTTTTCTTCTTAAAGAGGCTGAAACCTCTGATTTCAATAAGGACCTATCTGATTCGGATACCATTCCAACTACCAGCTCAAATGAGACTCAAATTGGGAGTGCAAAAAACTTACAGCCAAATAACAAAAAAACACAAAGAAAAAAGGAAACAATCACAACGAGCCGGGAGTAAACATGTTTACAACAGAAATACACAGACATTGTACCCGGAGAGGGAATTACTAAATCAACAACAAGATCCAAGGGGTACTTTGCACGCTGTGACATCGCAAGCCGATGCTAGCGATGCCGAGTGCGATAGTACCGGCCACCGTCACAGATGCGATATCTGGTGAATGCTGCCGTAGCGAACATTATCGCTACGGCAGCTTCACACGCACTTACCTGCCCTGCGACGTCACCATGGCCGGCGATCCCCCTACTTCCTAAGGGGGTGGGTCGTGCGGTGTCACAGCGACATCATTTGGCAGGTGGCCAATAGAAGCGGAGGGGCGGAGATGAGCAGGACGTAAACATCCCGCTCACCTCCTTCCTTCCGCATAGCCGATGGAGGCAGGTAAGGAGATGTTCCTCGCTCCTGCGGCTTCACACACAGCGATGTGTGCTGCCGCAGGAACGAGGAACAACATCGTATCTCCTATTGGTGCGTCATTTTGAAAATGTCCGACGCTACACAGATCACCGATTTACGACGCTTTTGCGTTTTCCGTTTATCGGCGCATCTAGACTTTACACATTTCGACGTCGTTACCGGCGCCGGATGTGCGTCACTTTCGATTTGACCCCGACGATATTGCAGTAGCGATGTCGCAACGTGCAAAGTACCCCTAACTGTTATTAATTTGTCGGCTACTATCCTAGGAAATTAACAATTAAGTGTTCTAAGGAAAGGACTAAATTTTGTCCCTAGTACCAGACTAAATGTGTTTGAAATCATCTTGGACATCAACAAGTTTATTAGGAGACTTACTGTAAAGAAACATTTTTTTCAAGAAAACTTGGATGATCATCTACCTGAAATTACTAGTAATGTTGAGGATTTTACTCCATTATCATTCTCTGAACTGATCTCATTGCAACACCTGAGGGATGTTTCAGAAACTGGAAGTCGAATCTTTTCTTTACAGGATGATATGTTTTCAAATAGAGTCCCTAACTCTAAATGTTATCCGATTCAATCAAAAAGTCAGGTGATGGATGATTTTCAGAGTATTGTGGAAGAGGAGTTGATCAAACTTTCTAAAGAAAAGAAAAATATTCATCCTAATCTTTCAATTCATGAAAAAACTGCTCTGGAAGTGATGAGGGATAATGTGAATATTACAATAAGGAATTTGGATAAAGGTGGCTCGATTGTTGTTCTAGACACGGGTCTTTATGAAAAGGAGCTTTATAACATGCTAAATGATAGCTCTATATATAAAAAAAACTTCAACAGGATCCTACAAATAACATTAGAACTTCATTGGAGTGTCTTCTAAATGAGGGATTGCATCAGGGTGTTATTAATCAGAAACAAAGTGAATTTCTCAACCCAAGATTTCCTTTGATACCATTATTCCATGCTTTACCAAAAACTCATAAATAAGACTAGAAATAAGAAGCGCTGATAGTGTATTACCAGATGACAGGAGTAATATATAATATATAAAAATATATACACTCACCTAATGTGGTTGTGAAAGTCACAACCACTGCCAAGCATAAGATAATGGTGTCTGCCGCAGCCCCACGTGGATGAGTATTCAAACAGGAGAAGAGAAGGGGTTAGCGCTGCGCATCACCAGTTGATAAATTATTATCTTTTTTATTTCATAGGTCTACGTGTTTCGAGGTTGAAACCTCTTCCTCAGGACCAGAATATCAACAAAGCATGATTTGTTGATATTCTGGTCCTGAGGAAGAGGTTTCTTCCTCGAAACACATAGACCTATGAAATAAAAAAGATATTAATTTATCAACAACTCTACATCTTCATTTGGCTGATGCGCTGCGTTAACCCCTTCTCTTCTCTTGTTTGAATACAAAAACTCATTAAAACGTATTTCCCCCAGTTTCAGACCTATTGTATCGGCCATTGGCTCCATGTTGGAACACCTGTCAGAATGGTTAGACATGCGGTTGCAGATTTTCTCTTATTTGTCGCCCAGCTATATACGTGATGCAAAATACATACTAAACATCTTTTCAGAGTATACATGGGAGAAAGAGTGTAGTTGGGTGATATGTGATATACAAAGTCTGTATACCTCCATCCCGCATGATCTTGCTAGCTTGGCCCTGAAACATTCACTTTACAAATATAGTAACTATTCAATTGATTTACAGCATTATATTATTGAGGTTACTAGTTTTTTGTTAAAAAATAATTTCTTTATGTTTCTGGGAAATTTCTATATTCAGACACAAGGATGTGCGATGGGCGCAAGATTCTCGACATCCCTTACATATATTTTTCTAACTTGGTGGGAGGAGGAGTACATCTTTACTGAAAACAATCCATTTGTCATGGATATCTCTAGATTTCTTAGATATATAGACGATATTATAATTATCTGGAAAGGGGAAGAGAAAAATATAGAGAAATTCTTGTCTTATAACAATAATAATGCACACAACTTGAGATTTACTTTTGAGTATAATAAGAATGAAATTTAGTTTCTGGATGTCACATTTTCAGCCAATTTATGTAGCCATAAAATTGATTGCAATTTATATAGAAACATTTCTGCTGGTGATTCTCTCCTGTATGCTAACAGCTGTCATCTAAGACACGTAGTTGACAATATTTCCACAGGAGAATTAATTTGGGCAAAAAAGTGTTGTACTACGGAGGCTGCAATCCAGAAAGAGTGCAATAACATTGGAAACAGATTTAGAAAAGAGGATATTCCAACGAAGTTCTTAATCATCTTAATCAAGCAGAAGATAAAACTAATCAAAAAAACTAGAAAACAACATCTGGAGAATAGAGCTAATACAAAAAGGTTTTTTAGAGAATAGGTCTGTAGGTTTTTCAACAAAATTCATTAAAGATTATTACTGTGTAGTAAATATCATAAAAATCCCTGCCCATATTAACTACCGATAGGATTCTAAAAAATATTCTGACTGATGGGGTTAAATTTGTTTCCAAAATAAATCGTACCATTGGTTCTATGATCTCCCCCAGTGACCATACAAACAAAGGTCACTTTTATTCTAAAAATTATAAATGTGGCTGTCTACTACTGGTTCATTCAGGTGTGGACATAAATTATGTGGTTTGTGCAAACACATGAACAACATTAAAAAAAATGTTTCTTGTGTTTCAAAAAAAGAGTTTGATATTGAAACTTTTATTAATTGTGGATATAGTAATGTTGTTTATTTGATTACTTGCACCACATGTAATCTTCAATATGTGGGCAGTACTGGTCACACACTTAGAGGCAGAAGTTCGGAACACTTGTATGCTGTGAACAATACCAGTAGTAGAAGCCCTTCAGGGGCCTCACAACACTGTATTAACGTACATAGTGGTAATACAGACTCCTTTAGGGTTAATGTCATTGAAAAGATAGCTCTGCCTTTAAGAGGTGGGGATCTTATTGAGACAAAATGGATATTTTTATTGAATACGAGAATTCCTTCAGGATTAAATTTGAGAAATTAACTAAATAATATTTATTGATTGTTCATTTGTTTTGTTATGTTTGATAATATTGCCGTGTACTATTAGTCCAAATTACCTTGTCCAGATGGTCCAGGTTATTATGTCATAAGCGGTATGTTTATCTTGTTTAACCAGTCTTTCATTCATTCTGGTATGGACTATGAGTAATGATGCAAGACATCCGAAATGCGTCTTCCTTACCATGTCACCTTAATGTTTTTTTACAGCATGATCTTTTAATCCATATTGAATAAAACTAAAAAGTTTTTATACCGTGGATGTGGATGCTGGAATTTTTCTACTGTGGCGCCCTTGGGCTTCAGGCGCCACAGGGTATTACACCTCTTTTATGGGGTAATATCTATCCCAGGTCAGGACGGGGTTAACTGCCGTTGCCTTCACAAAACACACACATACAACAGTAAGGTGACTTCCCACAGGGGGTTGGACTAGAGCAGAAGGAGTAGTTAGTCATCAGGAAGCATGGGACTTTCTCAGTCGCTAGGACAACCACCGGTGGCGGGCACCACATGAGGTAGAAGTAGGCACAATCATCACACTTAGAGAAAAACCTTCCTTTCTGTACGCCTCGGGGCAACAAAACCGGGCCAGGCCACCTCGTGATGACGCAGAGGATCTGCACCCCCGGCCCGGCAACGAGTATGTTAAAACACCTGCCCCGTGGGGCGTTAAAATACTATTAGTCTCTACATACAGTGTAATGGTCTTATAGCCCCATCTAACAGTATTATGCCCCCACAGTCTCCTTCACCTAAAACAATGCCCTCTGTCATCCCCATGCCCAGTATGATGACCCCCACAGCCACCCAACCAGCATGATGCCCTCACAAATGTCCCAATGCCCCCCCAACAATATGATACAGGTGCCATCATACCCTACAGAATGATGACCCAACCATTCCCCACACAATAGATAGAATCCACAGTTACTCAAACAGAACAATAGCCCTCACACTTTCTCTCCACAAGCACTGATTGACTAAATAAATAAATAAATAAATAAATAAATAAATAAAATAGCAAACCCATTGTTTCCCTGATGCCCTTCTCTGGTATCTGTTGTGTGATATAATTGTACCTGCTCTATTGAGACTCAGACACACAGGCTCAATGGTGATAAAGGTAGTCGACGACTTCCTTTAACCAGTATGCCCCATAGCGATAGGGATTCACTGCTATTAATAGTACATCTGCTATTAATAGTACATCACTGATCTTTTAGAATTACTACAAGCAGCTGCAGAACATCATAATTCGCTTAACCCATACACTGCTGAAAAACATTTTGTAACTCCAGTTTTGCTTCTACAGAACCTCTTGTAATTTCCAGATACTGCTGCAGAACCTCTAGTAATTCCCATATTGCTGCAGAATCTCTTGCAATTCAGTCTGAGACTGAAAACCGTCCTTGGCACACAAACTCTAACACAAGTCCAAAATACTTGTGTTGGCTATAACATAGCTACTCCAGAGAATTTTTTTCCCGTAGACCATTTTGCTTCTCAATTATTCTGTCTGGATATTCATTAATTAATTACAAAAAAAGAAAGAAAAAGAAAAAAGAAAAAGATAGGGCCCACACAGCTTTAATATTAAATTAATGTGCACTTGCACAAATATTCTATGTGGCCACTATACAAATATATACATACGTAGACTATGTGTCAGCATGCTGCAGTAATAAATACCTGAACTCTACTATTGCAATACGCATTTAAAATGTAAGGCACTTAGCACTGGCATAACTGGAGTCCAAAAAGTGCAAAATTTGGACCTGGTCCCCAACAAAATATTTGTCAGATGTACGGAACCCTGTTATAATGTTCTCCGTACTTGCCCCTTTCCTGTAATATGATCCATATCATAGTCCATTCTTTTTATAATGTCCTCCAACTTGTAATAATGTTGCCCATCCTGTAATAATATCCCCCTTCCTTTAATATGCTCCCTCCTAGCCCCTTTCTTGAAATAATGTTGTCCCCCATCCTGGTAGTCTCATTCCCATAATAATGTACCTTATCCTGGCCCCTTCCTTTAATAATGGCCTCTGTCCTGGGCCCCCTTTTTTTAATTGTATCTGCTGTCCTGGGCCCCTTCCTGTATTGATTTCCACCATCCTGGCCAATGCTATAATAATATCCACTGCACTGTATTACAGCAAGGGTCCAGAATGAAGGATATTATTAATTTCCTGCATCCTGAGACATATATTGTAGTAATATCCCTCTTTCTTGCTTCATTCTTTAATAATGTCCTTCATGCTAACTCATTCCTGTAATGACTACTGTCCTGGTCCCTTTTGGTAATAATGTCCACCATCCTGACCCTATCCTGTAATAATGTCCTTTATCCTGGCCAATTCTTTTCATAATTTCCTACAACCTGGGCACCATCATGTAATAATGTCCCCCATCCTGACCCCATTCTGTAATAATGTCCCCTGTCCTGATCACTTCCTGTAATATTGATCCCCTTCCCGGCCCCGTCCTATAATAGTTTTCCCTGTTGTGACTCCTTTGTATATTAATGTCCCCCTTCCTGGATAATGTTCCCTATCCTGATCTCATTGTGTAATAATGTGCTATGTCGTGACTTCTTCCTGTAATAATGTCCCAAATCATGGTCCTTTACTATAATAATGTCCTCCATCATGGCCCCTTTCTGTAATAATGTCTCCAATCCTGACCCCATTCTTTAATAATGTCCCCTGTCCTGGCCCCTTTCTATAATTATATCCCTCACCCTGATTCCTTAATGTAATAATGCCCTCTATCCTGGTTCCTTCTTGTAATAATATCCCACCTCATGACTCTATTCTGTAATAATATCCCCCATCCTGAACCCTTCCTATAATAATGTCGCCTGTCCTGGTTCCATCCTGTAAAAATGTAATCCATCCTGGGGCTAGTTCTGTAATAACATCCTCTGTCCTGGCCCCTTCCTGTAAAATGCCCCCATCCTGGACCCTTCCTGCAATAATATACCCCATCCTGACCCTATTCTGTAGTAATGTCCCCCTTTCTGGTCCCTTACTGTAATAATGTGCCCTGTACTGGTCTCTTCTTGTAATAAGCACCTTTCTGTAACTATGTCCCCCATCCTGGCAACTTCCTGTAATGTCCCCCATCCTGGGTCCTTTTCCCTAATAATGTCCCCAGTCCTGACCCCAACCTATTATAATGTCCCCTGTTCTGGTGCCATTCTGTAATAATGCCTTACATCCTGTAATAATGTCCCTCGTCCTAGCTTCTTCCTGTAATAATGTCCCTCATCCTGGTGCCTTCCTGTAATATTAGTCTTAGTCCTGGTCCCCTTGCTGTAATAATATTCCCCATCCTGACTCCATACTGTAATAATGACCCCTGTGCTGGTCCTTTCCTGTAATAATGTTCCCCATCCTGAATCGTTCTTGTAATAATGTCCTCCGTCCTGGTCCCTTTCTGTGATAATAATCTTTGTCCTGTGCCCCTACCTGTAATAATGTTCCCCATCCCGTATTTCACGAGTATAACAGGGTCTCCAAGAAGAAGCGGGTGTTGTACCCGCAATACACGTGTCGAGGGCTGAATTCTTTTCTATGTGCCTGCCCCTTATCTATTGTCTAAAGTGTAAGTTTTCTAACGGTGGCCTCATTTTGTCATTTATTATTATTGAAATCTTGCTCAGTACAAATTTCTATATTGGCCACACTAGTTGCTTCCCTCTGCCTCAGTAAGGCTGAGAATTGTCTTCAGCATTCACATTGGTTTAAATAGAAGACCCCTTTGATATATTCTGATGGTGATTATATAGTATATTTAATTATCGGCATTGGCCACTGCTATGAATATATACACTTTATTTGCACTATATACCCTAGGATTTAGATATACTCTGTGATTGCTTTGATTTAACTGCATGTGACATCTTTGGATTTATGCAGCAGACACATGTGTCACTATTCTTTTGCATTAATATTGGCTTTAAATTGTCCTTTACATATGACATTTTTAGCTATAAATAAATGTATACTTTTTTTGCACATTTGTCTCCACTCTTTTCTCCTTTTTCCAAGAGGGATACAGGGCAGGGCACATTATTATATGGGGGACGAAAATGTATTTTCATATGATCTAGAATGCTACATGGCACCATACATCTCTTCTACAAGAAGGTGGGGGCCATTAGTTTTTTTTTGTTTTTTTTTTACCAGTAGTTTAAGCCTGGTATGAGCAGTGTCCTCTCACCCTGAAATGTGTTTCGCCCTTGCTTCTTCAGAGGGGAAGGGGCATGTGTGAACTCATGGCAAATGTTTGGTTCAGTTTACGCATAGCTGCTTCAATAATGTATACATACCTAGGTAGTATCAAGGCACTAGCACTTTACTCTTACCTACCCAATGATACCTTTCTGAAAGCTTTATATCCCAACTTAGTATCTTTGCTCTTCTTTTCTGCATGTGTTTTAGCAATTTTAATCAGCATCTACATTGTTTAACCTGCTATATCTTTTTATATATATATATATATATATATATATATATATATATATATTAAAGACCAAAAGTTTGGACACAGCTTCTGATCTCTAGAACAACTGTTAAGAGGAGACTTTGTGCAGCAGGCCTTCATGGTAAAATAGCTGCTAGGAAACCACTGCTAAGGACAGGCAACAAGCAGAAGAGACTTGTTTGGGCTAAATAACACAAGGAATGGACATTAGACCAGTGGAAATCTGTGCTTTGGTCTGATGAGTCCAAATTTGAGATCTTTGGATCCAACCACCATGTCTTTGTAGAAAGGTGAACGGATGGACTCTACATGGCTGGTTCCCACCGTGAAGCATGGAGGAGGAGGTGTGATGGTGTGGGGGTGCTTTGCTGGTGACACTGTTGGGGAGTTATTCAAAATTGAAGGCATACAGAACCAGCATGGCTACCACAGCATCTTGCAGCAGTGTGCTATTCCATCCGGTTTGCGTTTAGTTGGACCATCATTTATTTTTCAACAGGACAATGACCCCAAACACACCTCCAGGCTGTGTAAGGGCTATCTGACTAAGAAGGAGAGTGATGGGGTGCTACTCCAGATGACCTGGCCTCCACAGTCACCAGACCTGAACCCAATCGAGATGGTTTTGGGTGAGCTGGACCGCAGAGTGAAGGCAAAAGAGCCAACAAGTGCTAAGCATCTCTGGGAACTCCTTCAAGACTGTTGGAAGACCATTTCCGGTGACTACCTCTTGAAGCTCATCAAGAGAATGCCAAGAGTGGGCAAAGTAGTAATGAAAGCAAAAGGTGGCTACTCTGAAGAACCTAGAATACAAGACATATTTTCAGTTGTTTCATGCTTTTTTGTTAAGTATTTCATTCCACATGTGTTAATTCATAGTTTCGATGCCTTCACTGTGAATCTACAGTTTTCAGAGTCCTGAAAATAAAGAAAACTCTTTGAATGAGAAGGTGTGTCCAAACTTTTGGTCTGTACTATATATATATATATATATATATATATAGATATATATATATAAATATATATATATATACCATTACTAATTTTGGCATCAATATCAACAGGGTCCATATTCCCCTACTTGTCATGAAGCTCCTTTGCTATTTTAATATTTTTAATGAATTTAAATAAAGGTAACATTCTCTTATCTATCTCTGATTTAGTCACTTCTACATTTTTCCTGTCATACCTGGGATGGAAATTTACAATCTTCAATATTGTATTTTGAAGTGCTGTCTATATTTAATTTTGTAGACAAATTTTTCAATGTATTGATGATTTCAGCTATGTACGTCTGCCTCTGACACACCTGTCCTCTTTCCCCCTTTTTCGAATAAACTTTTCATTTAAGGTACAGTGCCCAGGGCAAATATTTGGGATTGTGGAAAAAAAATCTGTGCAATATGTTGAATAGCAAAAAATGAAAAATGAACCCCTTTATCCATAATTGTGTTTCACCTTTATGACCAGGCCAATTTTTCAATTCTGACCGGTGTCACTTTATGAGATAATAACTCAGGAACTCTTCAAGGAATCCCAGCAATTGTGACTTTGTTTTTTCGTGACATTTTGTACTTCATGATAGTGGTAAATTTAGACCGATTTTTTTTTGTTTATTTGTGAAAAAAATGGCGGTTTGTCCAAATTTTACAAAAATATAGGAATTTTCAAACTTTGAATTTGTCATTTGTTATGTCACCCAAAATAGTTAATAAATAACATTTCCCACATGTCTACTTTACATCGTCACAATTTTTGAAACCTTATGTTTTGGGTTTTTAGGAGGTTATAAGGTTACTTTGCAGTGTAAGTGATTAAGCGGCTTTATTTGTCTGGTCAGTAAAATTACAGCGATACCCGATTTATATAGTTTTTTTAGGTTTGGCTGCTATCACGCTAAAAAGGTTTTTTTTTTTTTTACAAAATAAAGGTTTTTTCCATTATTGAAGTTTGAAGGCCAGAGCTTTTTTTTTATTTTCTGCCAACAGAGTCATGTGAGGGTTCGTTGTTTTGCGGGATGAGTTTTGGGGATTTATTGGTACCATTTGGGCCACATAATATTTTTTTGATTGCTTTCTATTCTTTTTTTATGAGGCAGAATCATGAAGAAACAGAAATTCAGGAATAGTTTTTTTGTGTTTTGTTTTTTTTTTACGCCGTTCACCATGCCATAAAAGGGATGACAGCTTTATTATTCGGGTCAGTACGATTACAGCAATACCACATTTATATAGGTTTTTTTATGTTTTGCCATTTTTATACCATGAATACAATTTAATAGAAAAGAAAATTGTTTTTGCATTGCTGGATTCTGAGAGCTTTAACTTTTTTATTTTGTTTGCTAACGAAACTGTATGGCGGCTTGTTTTTTGCTGGACAAGATGATGTTTTCAGCGGTAACAGGCTTATATATGACTTTTGGTCTCGTTTTAGTCCACTATTTTTGTCAACTGTATTTGTCAACTGTATCATGAAAAGACATAGTTTTTTAAACATTTTATTATTTATTTTGTTTCCTGTGTTCACGGAAGGGGTTAATTAGTGTGACAGTTTTATAGATTGGGTTGCTACGGACATAGCGATACCAAATATGTATTCTTTTTTTTTACATAAATGTACATAGTTATTGGAATATTGTATTTGCTTTGTACTTTATTTTCAGATTATTTTTTTATATATTTTTTTTACTTTTTTTACTTAGTCCCTTTATGGGACATTACTGTTAATCACTTTGATTCCAGCTATAATCCACTGCAGTGCTTTTGCCTCACAGACCATGTATCTGGTGTGCGAGGCTTTCCGTAGCTGGGTAACTCAGGGGTCATCATAACGATGATCCCAGGTTACCATGGAAGCGATTGGGTCCCCGGGTTCGCATTACAGGGACCCAATCGCTTGGGAGAGGAGCGCGACCCTCTCCCTGTCACCTAAATAATGCAATCACTATTGGTCACAGCATTTTGGGGGTTAAAATGTCCAGAGTGATCTTGGCTGTAACATCAGCTGGAGACCCAGCGGCGATTGCGGGGGTATAGCATTGTCAACACCTGCAATCGCCAGTACGTTATAGGTTGGGAATGCACTGACTTGTACGACGTATGGGGTACGTCAAGGGGTTAAAATTGGGTAAATTGTTTTCTTAGGTAATAGTTCTTAACTCTATGCTGACATGTTATTGTTTAAAATCGACGAGACTACACTATTGAGCGATTTTAGTGATTTTAGGTGCTGTGTTGTTAGGAAAACATTGTATAGATACAAATCACCCCCAAAATGATTCCTCATATATAAACTTAGAACTGCCACTGATCTAATCACATGTAGATATTGATGTAGATGAGATGAAGGGAATTAGTGACCAAGTTTTTGCTATTTATTCTGAGAGCAGCATAATGTCGGGCAGAGCCTGATTCCAAGGATGTGTCACTTACTGGGCTGTGCGCTGCAGCTTTTATCAGCAGGAGATTGTCACTGACAGACTAGGTGTCATGTGCAGGCCAGTCAGATTTGTCTGTGTAATCCCGCCGCCAGCACTGATTGGCAGATTGCTTGCAATGTAAAGTGTACAATGAAAGCTACCTGCCTGGGGTGTGGCAGGGTTATACACTGTTTAGCAATTTGACTAATGCTACATTTACAACAAAACGGGGGAAAAACAAGGATTCTATTAAAACTACACTAAGCAGTCCAGTAAGTAACACATCTCTGGAATCTGGGTTCTTCCCTTACATCATGCTGCTCTCAGATTACACAGCAAAATCCTGCTGACAGATTCCCATCAAAGAGTTATTCCTAAAAAATAAGTTATTCCCTAGTTCTAAGACAGGTAATAACTTGCTGATCACTGGGGGCAGACTACTGAGACCCCCATCAATGCAGGCTCTGTAGCCCAATTTTGAATGCAGTAGAAATGCGCTTGTGGCGCCCTGGGCAAGCCAGAACGTCACAAGCACTACACCAACACACCCCACACTCCCGGTCAGGCACACCAAAGTCAGACAAAAACCCTTGTTGCTTCCCTCCAGGGGCTGATGCTCACACCAGGGGGTGGGCCAGGCGGTTGGTCCCGCCCACCGAGGAGTGCACAGTCCTGGAGGCGGGAAAAGAGGGGAGATAGTTTGCAGTGGAGGAGAGTGGTGGAAGTGAAGTGGCGGTGGAGGAGTCTGAAGTTGGTCCGGGTGTGTGGCCCGGACAGAACAGCAAGGTTGGCAGACGGTGGTGACCGTCTGCAGGAGAGGCCTATTGGAGCTAGCCGTAAGGACCGTGGATGGGCGGTGGCCTGGCGGTACCGGACCGGTACGCAAAGAGAAGCCAGCACCATCCGGCAGGGGCTTACGGACCCCGACAAGGCTAGGAGTCGCCGTGCAATTTGTCAAATCCGTTAGCGAAGGGAACCTCCTGGGTTTCCCAGCAGCCAAGTCCCGACAGAAGGCAACAGTCCAACCGTTAGAGGGAAACACAGTCACCGCCAAGGCCAAAGTTCCCAGGGCCAGAGCCTGCGGGCAAAATGGGCTCCCTCAGCACATATCCAAGCTGGAGAGCGGGTTACTGGTGGGAACCCATTGGAACCGTACACACTACACAGGTGCAGGGAAAGGCAGTCACCATCAACCTGCCGGGAGGAGAAACACCGCAGCCGTCTGTGGGACTCGTCCATCCAGCCGCTTGTTTTACCGGAGACTCTGTGTACATCATTGGCTGAGTGAGTGCCACTGTGCCGTGCGGCACAGCACTGCCCCCGCGACCCTGCACCTCACCAGGCCCCGTAACCCGCCTGCCATCCATCCCTACCCCATCACCGGGCCCCGGGACAACCAATCCCCTACCCATGGAAGGGAGAACTAACATCCAGGCTGCTCCCTGCCATCGCTCCCGGGATCCCCGTCCAGAGCAGCGGTGGTGTCACCAACCTCACCACAACCGTGGGTGGCGTCACGGACAATATCAAATCCCCACAATCAAACCCCCTTTTCACTCACAGGCAAGGAACACCGCTCAAGTCCCCGGGATCCGGCCCACCGCTCGAGCCACCACCGAGCAGCAGCAGCCGGACCCGAGCAGTGGGAGAGCGCAGCGTCCCCTCCTCCGCCCGCGACAACTTGGCGTCACGAACAGGATCTTACCGCTCTGCCGTCAGGGAGAGGTGCGCCTTGTGAACGCTGGAGGTGTCCGGCCGAAAAATCTTGGGCGCGAAAGATTCCCGCTCGAGCGTCTCCTCGACCAGTGGAGGCGCGAAAGAAAAAACCCCGCCCCGTAGAGGAGGTACCGGAAGGAAACTAAGGGGGACGGAAACAAGATGTCTGCGCCCGACGAAGCCGCTGGAGGAGCGGCGGTCGCAGTCGCGGGGGCACCCGTAGATGGGAATGGGCCCGCTCAGGTCCCGGCCGCGCTGGCGGGAGGCGCCGCGGCCCCAGCTCTCGCCCAGGTGATGCCGTGCTCCTTGCCCTATGTGCCCGGAGCTGCTTGGCTGCAGCAGTACGATGGGAAACCTGATGCCTTGCAGGTTTTCCGGAAGAAGCTTAGTCCGCTACTGGAACTGTACCCCCTGACTGATAAGCAACGTGCAGCGCTACTGCTGGGGCAGCTAACCGGCGCGGCTGAGCAATAGGCGGCGACCTGGGCCGAGGGGGACCGGTCCTCTGTAGCCACTATCTTTGAGAAGCTGCAGACTGCCTTTGAGACCTGTACCGAGGCAGAGTTGCGGATGCAGTTCTATCAATGCCGGCAATGGCCCGCGGATAGAATTCGGGACTATGCCTTGCGCCTGCAAACCGCACTCCGCACACTGAAGCGGGTGGACACCATTAACAGTGCGGACAGTAACAAAATGTTAAGTGAGCAGTTTGTGCAGGGGATGAGGTCCTCAGAGGACCGCAAACAACTTCGGCTGTGGGCCCTAGAACACCCCGATGTGGACTTTGCCGTGTTAAAGGAACGGGCCATCAAATCCCTGCAACCCCCTGCATCGGAAGCCCCTGAGCCAGCCCCCTGGCTGGTTGAGACTGCTCCCATCGTGGTGGCCCCTACCCCACCAGCACCTCCAGTACCTGCAGCAAGCGGAACAATGGAAGAACTCGCTGCTCAGGTCCGCCGCATGGATGGGGACCTCGCTAAGATCCTCGCCGCACTCCAGCCTCCAACCAGATCCTAGGCCCCGGTGAACATGCAGCTCGCCGACAGCCCTGAGGACTTCCCCTGGATGCAGCGGAGAAGGGCCAATGACTCACGGTATGGACCCCGATCTGTTACAGGTGCAGCAAACCCGGCCACTACTCCCGACGGTGTCCGTTAAACGAGCAACCCCTGGGGCCACGGGCCAATCCTCAGGAGTAGAACCCCATGGCCCCCCAGACTGGCAGGACCGGTACATCGGGGCCCGGCCCATCATCCCCGTGGCCGTGGACGGCATACCGGTGATGGCTCTCCTGGACACTGGATCACAGGTAACCACCATACCATACACACTGTATCAACGGTATTGGGGAAAAGACGAACTGGCTCCCCCAGACGCCAGTATGACACTGATTGCTGCTGATGGACTCCCATTGACCCAAGTGGGGTACAAACAAGTGGCCATGACTGTGGGATGAGCTGAACTGCAACACCAGGGTATGATTGTGATAATGAATGAACCCAGTGATCATAACCCGAAGGTAGTGCTAGGGACTAACGTGATGGAGCACTGTATGAGTGACGTGCTGACCCTACTGCAGCAGCTGGCCGCCACGGCGGCGGGGAGCCGACAGAGAGCTGTGCAGCGTGAGATCCGAGCCCTAATGTACCGCCAACATGTGAACTCGACAGGAGGAGAGATTGGTGGGGTGAGGGTGATGGATGTTGCCCCTTTGATTGTATCTCCCAGGAGCGAGATGATGATTTGGTGTAGGGCAGCGGTAGGGCCCCAAGGGCGTGACTACCCCGCCATGATAGAACCCATGCCCTCTGAACACTGGCCCACAGTAATGGCCGCCCGAGGGGTGGTAGACGTAAAGAAGGGGAGAGTGCCCGTGAGGGTGCTGAACTGCGTAGAGGAAGAAGTCAGGCTTCCCCGGTACGCTACCCTTGCCAAGTTGCTCACTCTGGATCCCCACACCATCCACGAGGCCATTCCCCCAACCTCACCACCTACTGCCAGCACTCACCCATCCCAAGGGGAGTTAGACGAGTGGTGCCGACAGCTACACGTAGGCACTGACGATACCCCTACACATCACAAAGAAGGGGTATACCAGGTGGTACGGGAGTATGAGCGAGTTTTTAGCAAACATCCCCTAGACTTTGGGCAGATTAAAGGGGTCCAACACCATATCCCCACCGGTGAGCACCCCCCTATCAAAGAGAGGTACAGGCCTATTCCCCCTGCATACTACCAATGTGCGAAGGACATATTGAGGAACATGAAGGAGGCAGGGGTTATTACGGACAGCTGTAGTCGCTGGGCTGCCCCGTTGGTACTGGTTAAGAAGGATGGCACCATGCGGATGACCGAGAGAAGACTGCATTTGCCACCCCTATGGGACTCTGCGAGTTTAATAGCATGCCGTTCGGGCTGTGCAATGCCCCTGGACCTCCTCGTGGGACAGACCAAAGGTGGTAGACCCCTAGGAGCCCCACTGGTGTGGGAAGAAAGGCATGAGGAATCCTTCCGCCAGCTGAGAACGGTCCTGACCAGAGAAGAAATCCTAGCGTACCCTGATTACAGCCACCCCTTCATCCTCTACACCGATGCCAGCAATGTAGGCTTGGGGGCAGTCCTATCCCAGGTCCAAGACGGAAAGGAAAAAGTGATTGCTTATGCTAGCCGAAAGCTCCGACCGACTGAGAGGAACCCTGAGAACTACAGCTCTTTCAAGCTTGAGCTCCTGGCACTGGTGTGGGCTATCACCGAGCGGTTCCGCCATTACCTGGCAGCAGCTAAGTTCACCGCTTTCACGGATAATAACCCGCTGACCCACCTGGACACAGCCAAGTTGGGCGCGTTGGAACAGCGGTGGGTGGCCAGGCTAGCCAACTACGATTTCACCATCAAGTACAGAGCCGGCCGTGCCAACGTTAATGCCGATGCACTCTCTCGGATGCCCCACCTGTCGGAAGAAGGGCCCGAAGATGACGACCTCGAGGAGATTGAGTTGCCTGCATTTCATCGGCCGCCAACCGAGAAGGTGCATGTCCATCAACAACGGGTGAACCTGAACCCGCTGCCCAGCCAGGAGTGGCAAGAAGCTCAGGACCAGGCACCCGCTGTCTGCCTAGTCAAGATCCTGGTAGAACAAGGCGCTGCTGGGATAGACCCTGCCGCCCCAGCCGAAGCCCAGCACCTGTGGCGAGAATGGACCCAGCTGTATCTACACCAGGGGAAGTTGTACCGTTAGCTGATTAACCCAAAGACCAATGAGAAGATCCGCCAGTTGGTGATTCCCCAGGCTAACATGCCCACCGTCCTGCAAGCATACCATGATGGTGCTGGACACTTCGGATGGAAGAAACTAGAGATGCTGTTGAGAGAGCGGTTCTATTGGAGTGGAATGCAGGAATCTGTAGAGGCCTGGTGCCGAGAATGTGGCCCTTGCACGCTGAGAAGGAAAGACGAGGCCAGCCAGAAGGCGCCCCTACACCCGATTGTTACACATCAACCGCTGGAGCTGGTTGCCCTGGACCATGTAAAGCTCACCCCCAGCCGAAGTGGGTACACCTACGCTCTAACCATTGTAGACCACTATTCAAGGTTCATGGTGGTTGTCCCAGTCAAAGACCTAAACGGCCGTACCGCCGCTAGAGCGTTCCAGGCTTATTTCTGCCGACCACATGGATACCCTGAGAAGGTGCTTACTGACCAAGGCCCGGCCTTTGAAGCGGAGGTATTCCAAGAATTTTGTCAGTTGTACGGCTGCAAGAAAATCCGGACCACGCCTTACCATGCCCAATCCAACGGCATGTGTGAAAAGATGAACCACCTGGTCCTGGGCCTCCTTAAGACGCTGCCGCTAGAAGAGCGGAACCTGTGGCCGGAGAAGCTACCTGACCTGGTCTATATGTACAACAATATCACTTCCAGCTCAACGAAATGCACCCCAGCATACCTGATGAGGGCTCGCCCCGGCCGGCTACCGGTGGATCTGGACATGGGATTGGAAGCCCCGGAAGCACTCCCTTCGACAGCTGAATGGGACACTCGGCGGAGGGTGCAGTACCGACAAATCCAGGAGTATGTTGAAAAGAACTTGAGTCGGAGTCGGGAACAACAGGAGCAGCGCTTCAACCAGAAGGCGTCTGCTGGCCCTTTCCAGCCTGGAGATGTAGTGCTGAAGCGTTAAAAGGAGGACCCACAAGCTGGATGACCAATGGGAGCAAACCCCGTATGTCATACAGCCCACAGGATGGGAGAATGGGAAGGCCTACCAGATCAGTTGTGACCAGGGAGGAACTTTGGCCACGGTTTCCCGGGACCATCTAAGGAGGTGCCCACCAGCATTGAGGGTAGCGGCTGAAGCTCCGGTTCCCAGACCGGCGGAGAAGGCAAAAGAGGTTATCCACACCATGATGGGTGATTTTCCAACAGACTGGCCTACACAGAACGGCGCGGGGATACTTCCAGTGATACTGTTCCCACAACCCATGGATAAGGAAGTGATGGAAGTAGCCAACCATGAGCCAGTGCCCAGGGATGAACCTGTACCCAGCTCCCCTATGCCTCCGCCTGCCCCACACGATAGCAGGGAAGAGGAACTGATGGTTCCCTCTGCCCCACTGCCTGTCACCACTGACACCGGACCTCGGAGGTCCAGTCGTCCCAACCTAGGTAGACCCCCACTTAGGTACAGGGAAACTCCTCTGTAGAGGGGGACTTTATGTGTTGAAAGTACCATTGTGAAAGTTTTGAAAATGATAAGTGAATGATTACCGAAGAAGTTGCCTGATTTTCAACCCTGATTTGCACCGGTTGTTGCCGGCAACTGTTGTCCCCGTGGGGACTGTTTGCAATCAATGCGTAGAAACTGCTACGGACAAGCCCGAGAACTGGCAAGGCAACTACAAACTAAGTGGCATGTAAATAAAAATGTTGGCTAAACCGTTACCGCCTCCGGAGAGGCTGATTTGGAGAATGGGCCTGGAGGGAAGTGATGGCCCAGGCCCACCACTATCGCAACCGGTGGCGATCCTCCGGGGGTTTCAGGGGTTCCCCATGGACGTGGGTCCCCTGAAAAGGACAGAACCCGCTCGGGTTACTTGTGCTAGACTGGGGTCAAGGGGTGCTGCCCGTTTGCTTAGGGGCAGCATCAGGGCCAGGTTGCTTGGGTGGGAGAAAGCGGAAGCCGTTACCGTTAGCAACGTTTAAGTATGTGCCTCCCGATGTGGGAAGATTGAAAAAATGTTTTTATATGTTTTACCGTTTATCTTTTTCAGTTGTGAAAATAAAACCGGAGATGGACGGGCAGCCCGCGGACGGTCTGCATTTTACTAAGGGGGAATGTGGCGCCCTGGGCAAGCCAGGACGTCACAAGCACTACACCAACACACCCCACACTCCCGGTCAGGCACACCAAAGTCAGACAAAAACCCTTGTTGCCTCCCTCCAGGGGCTGATGCTCACACCAGGGGGTGGGCCAGGCGGTTGGTCCCGCCCACCGAGGAGTGCACAGTCCTGGAGGCAGGAAAAGAGGGGAGATAGTTTGCAGTGGACGAGAGTGGTGGAAGTGAAGTGGCTGTGGAGGAGTCTGAAGTTGGTCCAGTGTGTGGCCCGGACGGAACAGAAAGGTTGGCAGACAGTGGTGACCGTCTGCAGGAGAGGCCTATTGGAGTTAGCCGTAAGGACCGTGGACGGGCGTTGGCCCGGCGGTACCGGACCTGTACGCAAAGAGAAGCCAGCACCCTCCGGCAGGGGCTTACGGACCCCGACAAGGCTAGGAGTCGCCGTGCAATTTGTCAAATCCGTTAGCGAAGGGAACCTCCTGGGTTTCCCAGCAGCCAAGTCCCGACAGAAGGCAACAGTCCAACCGTTAGAGGGAAACACAGTCACCGCCAAGGCTAAAGTTCCCAGGGCCAGAGCCTGCGGGCAAAATGGGCTCCCTCAGCACATATCCAAGCTGGGGAGCGGGTTACCGGTGGGAACCCATTGGAACCGTACACACTACACAGGTGCAGGCAAAGGCAGTCACCATCAACCTGCTGGGAGGAGAAACACCGCAGCCGTCTGTGGGACTCGTCCATCCAGCCGCTTGTTTTACCGGAGACTCTGTGTACATCATTGGCTGAGTGAGTACCACCGTGCCGTGCGGCACAGCACTGCCCCCGCGACCCTGCACCTCACCAGGCCCCGTAACCCGCCTGCCATCCATCCCTACCCCATCACTGGGCCCCGGGACAACCAATCCCCTACCCACGGAGGGGAGAACTAACATCAAGGCTTCTCCCTGCCATCGCTCCCGGGATCCCCGTCCAGAGCAGCGGTGGTGTCACCAACCTCACCACAACCGTGGGTGGCGTCACGGACAATATCAAATCCCCACAATCAAACCCCCTTTTCACTCATGGGCGAGGAACGCCGCTCGAGTCCCCGGGATCCGGCCCACCGCTCGAGCCACCACCGAGCAGCAGCAGCAGCAGCCGGACCCGAGCAGTGGGAGAGCGCAGCGTCCCCTCCTCCGCCCGCGACACGCTCGTTCAACATCAGATTAATTTATTTTCACATTTGTGATTAACCCTTTAAGATCAATATTATTACCTTGTATCTGTAACTTCTGCTTCCAGTTTATAGCACTGGGTTCTTCGAGCATTTGGCTAAGGTTCTGTGGATCTTTACTGAAGAGAAAATAAGTGTTATAATAATGGTCCAAGGCGTCTGTCATGTCCTAGAAAAGAAAAAAAAATGTAAGTAGTAATAATTGACTTATGAGGAAACAAATCTGCAGATACTCAATGTAAACAAAGCCCTAATTTCTGTTTTGATGGGTCAATTGTGTGTCCACTCACTTCCAGGGCAGGGCGACATATCACAGAAGTAAATTCTGGCCATTTGTCCACAAGCACTTGAAGCTGGAAGGGGTTATTGTGGATTATATGATGTACCGCTCCATGTACCTACATAATGGATCAGAAAAAGTGGATTAGTCCAAGCTAGATGTATACGCCATCCCATATCATGGTCTTACCTTCAGTGATTCCGGGAAGCTTTTTGTCAGTAGTTTTCTCAGGGTGGTTAGCTTGGTGGAGCAGGTCAGAAAAAGCATTTTACACAAATCAATGCCTAGTTGAAAAAAAAAATGTTTTTTATTGGTTCCAAACTGTGAATAACTTTTACATCCAAGGAAAAATATGTCCACACTAACATGCTCAACTCCACTGCTAGTGGTTGTGTAGCGCTCCTGACCTGGAGCTGATGATTCCACATCGATTCTTTTCCCCACAGAGACTGAACAGGCGGCGCTAGGCGTATTGGAGGAATTGGCTCAGGAACATAATACAACAGAGGGAGGTAAGATCCCTAATAGCATTATGACCAGATCAACGAAGTTTCCACCATTGTCGGCATACCCAAATCTTGATCTCTTTGTAAAAGCTGTCAGTCAGGAATTCGATAGAATTCCTGGTTACATTAAGAATAACAATCTTAATCAAATGGAAAATAATAGCATTAAAAATCTTGAGAAGTTATCAGATGTAGTAATTAAACCTGCCGACAAGGGTGGAAACGTTGTGATCTGGCCTAAGGATATGTATGAAACCGAAGCATTTAGACAATTGAATAACCCAATCTGTTACAAAAAAAATGACCTTTAATCCATTAATTAAATTCCAGGTTGAGTTATTCAGCATTTTGAAATTGGCAAAGGAAGAAAATATCATCAACAAAGATTTATTTCTAGCATTACAGGTGTGTGAACCTACAATACCAACATTTTATTTATTAACAAAAGTTCATAAAAATAGTAAAATCCCCCCAGGTCGTCCAATTATTTCAGGTAATAACAACTATCTTGACCATGTCAATAAATTTATCGATGCTAAACTTCAACCTTTGGTTGAATGTCTCCCCTCCCATACTCGTGATACAAACGATTTTCTAAAGAAAATTGAGGGTCTCCACATCGATGATCAATCAATTTTGGTCACATGCGATGTGGAGTCCCTCTACACAAACATTAAACATATGGATGGTATTGCAGCCACTCGGTTTTTTATGAGTTGCTCCTCAATTTCACCAAATATGCAGAAATTTATTTTACAACTTTTGGAATTCACACTAACACACAAGTTTTTCACCTTTAAGGGGTCCTTCTTCCTTCAGACCCAGGGAACAGCTATGGGGGTGGCCTTTGCGCCTTCATATGCAAATCTGTTCCTGGGTCTGTGGGAAAGGGACCTCTTCCTGTCAGATCATGAATCCTCGATGGACCGCGTCCTTTTTTGGACGCGGTACATCGATGATATCTTCATGATCTGGCAGGACACTGAGGAGGAATTACATCAATTTATGGGAGCCTTGAATATAAACGATTATAACATCCATCTCACCTATCAGGCTGATTGGAATTCTGTTGAATTCCTTGATGTTATTGTGAAACGTGACAATCTTAATTATCTTCACACTGACCTTTTCCGTAAAAAGACTGCGACTAACTCCCTTTTACACGCTAGTTCTTCGCATCCTCCAGCCTTGATTAGGTCTATTCCTGTTGGACAATTCCTGCGTTTACGTAGGATTTGTTCAAGTGATATGGACTTCATTAAACAGTCTGCTGAACTTAGCGAGAGATTTCACGAAAGGGGCTATAGTCGCAGACTAATCAAAAAGGCATTGAATAGAGCTAAATCTACTCCAAGACAGAACTTGTTATATAATTCTGAACCATGCAAAACCAAAAATAATCAGGTGAGGTTTATTACAAAATTTAATTCACAACACTCCTCCCTGTACTCTTGCCTTGAGAGATTCTGGCCAATATTGACTACAGATCCAGTGTTTTCCCAGTACCTTAATACTAGACCAAATATTACCTTCAGGAGGTCAACTAATTTACGTGATAGATTAGTTCAAAGCCATTATACCAACAGATCTATCACTTTCCTTGATCAGCATCGTCCACCTTGGGGTTGCTCCCCCTGTGGGAATTGTGTTGCATGTGTGAATATCATTAAGGCCAAAACATTTACTGATTCAAAGGCCAATAAAATCTTTAATATCACACATTCCATCACATGCACCACTAAGGCTGTTGTATATTATGCCACGTGTCCATGTGGACTGATATACGTTGGCCTTACCTCTCGCCAACTTAAAGTCAGAACACGCGAACATATCAACGGAATTTTGGCAGCTAAGGACATTGTTGATATATCCACTTTAAAGACTATCCCGAAACATTTCAAACTCCACCATAATTGTGATGCGTCACAATTTTTGGTGAGGGGGATAGATCATATTTGCCCCCACATAAGAGGTGGGAATGTTAAAAAACAACTAGCAAGACTTGAGGCTAAGTGGATATGGACTCTGAACACGGTATCCCCCCTAGGACTTAATGAGAACCTCAGCTTTGTTCCCTTTTTGTGACCACTTAGTGAGTCTATATAGCTTTCCATCATGTTATATGTTTTTAATTGATTTTAATTCATGATTTTAATTTCTATATATCTCTTTTTTCTTTTATTCAGTTTAGCACTTCTGACTATATATGATGGAGAATATTCGAGTTTGCTGCATGTATACATGTCGGGGAAATTGGATAACTATATTTGGAAATACAACATCATGTCTGGACTATCCTTGGAATAAACTGGATGATCTACCAGATTGATTCTTTTCTATACACTGTAATTTTAGTGCTAATTTTAGTGGTACTATTTTATTAAGATTTACCCTTATTGTCATTGATACTATGCTTGCTTGTGTGCATCCCGTGTTTTGTGCGCTATTCACATTTGCATGTGTGTGTGTGCGCGCATATATGGATGTATATGCGTGCACACATGTTTATTAGTTTATTGGTTTAGATTGAATTGTGTGGAATGTGCCTATATTTGGTGTGATTCAACCATGCACCTTGGCTTAATGTGCGCTCTGATCCTTTTCACTCCCTGCGATTGTCACTTCCTTTTCCTCACTGTCCAACACTTTCACATAGGGACGAGCGCTGTTACTCCTTGGTCCTGGGGTTGACACTCCATATGGTATCATTTGGTATATTGAAGTGCATTTGTGTCGATATTGATAGGATGATGTAGAGTCACTGTTTGTGACCATAATATATTACCATGAAGGTTTAAATGTTATTGGATTTCAACTTTGACTATAGTGTTGTCCTTATTTAGCGTATAGTTTGTATTATTAGTATGTCTCACTATTTTTGCACAATAGTGTCTTGACCTTCAGGACCTTATTATCTATCCCCTTTGTGATCGGTTAGGGTCACTTGCCCCCAAATTTATCACATTTATTACATTTTACATTATTTAACACTATCATATTTTATATTCCATGTTAGTTTCTTGCAGTTCTGTTATACACTCTGGCGATTCGCCCTTCTCCCGACACTTTGATCAGCCGTATGAGCCATTTCACACATTTTGGTCTTGACCATTATAGCCCCCCCCCTTCCCCCCCCCCTTTTTCGTCATATTTACATATTTATATGTCTAACTCCTAGTCATATGCTTATATGCCCAACCACTAGTCTTATTCTATTTTTTATTCGGTATCAGTCCTTTTGTATTATGTTAGATCACCTTAATGGGATTTACCCTTTTCATATACACTGAAATTATCTATCTATATATCATTTTATCTAACTAGACAACTCAATTTATTATCCCTTTGTTTTATGCCCACTTTTTGCTTCTGTCCATTAATCTAGCTATGACGCGTTCTGACACTTGTCTCACATGACCTCCTACTTGCACGCCCAGTTTTCATTTATATCCTATTTACTTGCACTTTTAATACTATTCCTACTTTTTTGTGAATTACATGCGGTTTTTTCTATATGTGTTTGGCTATTGGCGTTTTCACCCGCGCCCTTGCATGACATGCACGGATTATTCTTTATTTGACACGTACGGCATGTTTCCCGCCTAGCCTGTGACGTATTAATTACGTTTGTCTTTGTCCGGTAATTTATTCATTCAGCTATGACGCAACACCATTTTCCCTTATTAGCACGCCCCCCCCTCCCCTTTTTATGAAATACTCGGTCTACTTGTCCGTTCAACACTACTCCCATTTCATTGTCAGTCACACGTGATTTCTATATGTGCTCGGCTTTTGCCGTTCTTGCTCACCCTTTGTATAACATGCACTGATTATTCCGCATCCTATTTGACACATACGGCATGTTCCCGCCTAGTATATGACGTGCTTATCACGTAATGCACACTGACCAATAACAATAATATTATGACGTTTGCATTAAAGACGAATTTCTTTCTCTATATATTAAAACTTAATCATGCATGAATTTGTTATGTTGCAATGCATGAAAACCTGTCTGGATGGCCCAAGGTGTTATTTGCTATGCTCCGCTATTTGTTATACTATTCTATGTTGTATTTCCACGCCCACCTCCCCGTTTCTATTCAATGATTTGATGGTTCAGCTATGACACTCGCTGACACCTTCCCCACGTGACCCCTTACGAGTACGACTTAAGACGCATGCGCACAATCCCTGCGCTTATTGGTCGCGTGTATACATTTAAGCCTAGGCATCTCTTAATGACTCCACCCCCTTGAGGAAGTCGCTACGAAACGTGCGCGCGTCGGGGCAGGCGTCGCATAACAGGAGGAGGTTGTGCTCCTTGGCCATCGGTAATTATACCATTGCTTAATATTTCTTCCTATTGACTTTGACATTTTTACTGTGCCGATTCTGACACTTGCTTAATGTTACATAAATTTAAGTATATCTTCCTTTCCCTCTGGCTAATACCATCTGAGCTGTCCTCCTTTTTCTATACCCCACCTGCATTTTTAGGCCATCGGCTTAGTATCTTGTGGAATTCATGCATGATGTGTTTATAGGGTGTCAGTAGCTGTAACTTTTGCTGATTGTCAGCTGCAAATTTTGCTGATGATAGTTTCAAATTGTGATATAATTGCTGCTATAACCCCTCAGCACTTGACACTTTATTCCATGTCTATCTATATATACATATATTTTTCTACGTCCATATTTATTTATTTATTTATTTAATTAGTACGCCTATGCATAGCCTCTGAATTCCCGTATACTACCCTTTGCCCTATTGTACTATTGTTTGATTAAAACTATGACTTATTAATATTGTTATCATATGATATGTAGGTTTTGACGCCGTTTTTCCAGTTCACAGCTCTGTGTCTTTTATATTTATTTTTATTCAAGTGTGTGTAATTTTACATTAATAAAGATATATTAAGTGACCATATTGTTTGGTTCTTCTTCTTTGGTTGAGTTAGTTAGTGTGTGGAGCTCAGAGAGAGCAGAAGTGCAGAACCCACAAGTGAGCCGGTTTAGTGCGCAGCTCAGGGAGAGCAAAAGCAGATCCTGGAGCTGTGGCAGTCCGCGCAGTGACTACTGACGGGGAAGACCGGTCACCTGGTAGTGCCGCCCGAAATCCACCCAAAGCTAGAGAGAGCAACGGGGTGGCAAAGTAAGGGGACTGCCAGGGAGTAACCAGGCCCAAACGGGTAACAGGTCCCAGTCCAGGGATAGATCCACCTTTCTTCTGCCAAACCTGCCTGAGGGGGCACTTCAAACCCCCAAGACACCACAGAGTCCGCAGCCACGTAGCAGAGTGAGGGCCCATAGCTCATAGGAGGCAAGCAGCCAGAGTTACCTGTTCCAGGCTACAAGCAAACGGGCCGAAACGAGGGGAGCAGTAACTTCCCTGGGTGACCCCCGTAGGGACTGCAAGTCGGGGCTACCACAAACCACCAAAGGGCTAAGGAAGGCGAGTCAGTAGCCACCCTCACCAATCAGCCGGAAGGACACCTGGTTCCAGCCTGGTTCATCCCAGCTACGCCCGGGTTACTCACCCTGCCATCAACAGTGAGTAAAACCCCTGAAAGACATTCTGCTTGTGTTGAGTTATTCTGCGCCTTGTGGTTCCACACTTCTACACAGGGCCCTGGGGCTTGGCTCACTCTCAGGAGACTATTACAACTGACTGCACCCACCATCAGCCCCAGGCATCCCTTAATCTGCAGTGGCGGTCTCCACTGACCGCAATTCTGAGAGTGGCGTCACGACCATCCCAAGAAGGTTCCCTACCTGTGACCAGAACCGTCCCATCACGTGGAGTCCCTAAAGGTAATGCACCGCTACACAACACCTGTGGGGCTTCACATTCTGGCATCAAGAACAGGATAAGGACTAGACCTGTAAAGACAGGTGACCATGTGCCTGGGTGGTCCGCTTGAAAAGTTGGAAGCGCCGCCATATTGTCACCATGAAAAGCGCGCTGAAAAACAACAGAAGCCCGCGCTGGAAGAAGTTACCCCCCACAAAGAGGTGTGGCGAGAAGCAGAAAGAGAACCCCTGCAGCGTACTGACCTCGGGTGTGATGGAAGGAGCTCTGACCTTACCCGGAGGCGAAGTACAAGGCTGGTGGAAGAAAAAGGAGAAAACGAAAGTCTGCTACTAAAGGAAAAACTGCAAGAGGAAGTTACAAACCTGCTGCTGAGCAACATCAAAAGCCTGCTTCTAGAAGGAGCGGCAAGTCTGCTGCTGGGAGATCGTGCAGAAGGAGACGCAGAAGAGATGGCGTCTGAACGCAGAGACCCAGAGCCAGGCTCCGCTGCCTGGTGGTATTGGGAGCTTGCCCAGTTCTGCGACCGACTGGAGGCCAGGATCGTACGGCAGATCAGAGAGGGACGCACGGAGCTTCTGGAGATGGCTGCAGCGGTTCGGGCCTACGAGAAGGGAACCGCACGACGAGTGCCACACCGGGCGGCGACGACTCAGACCCCGATGATGCTACCGACGGGTGAGTCCTGTGTTGCCCCTACCCACTGGAGCGCCCCGACCCCCGATGCCATGCCTGCGGTCCCTGGAAGGACGCCCAGCGCGGCGACGCTGAACCAGGCCGCAGCCACGCCAGGTGCGGCCCGCCAAGCCCAGGCCGCAGCCACGCCAGGCTCAGCCCGCCAAGATCTCGCCGCAGCAGCGACGCCAATCCATACCGCAGAAGCGACATCCATCCCCACCGCAGAAGCGACACCGATCCAGGCCGCAGCCACGCCAGGTGCGGCCCGCCAAGATCCCGCCGCAGCCGCAACGCTGATCCACGCCGCAGGAGCGACTCCAAACCAGGCCACAGCCACGGCTGGTGCGACCCGCCAAGCCCAGACTGCCGCAGCAACGCCCAGCCCGGCCCGCCAAGAACCGACCACAGCAGCGATGCCCGCTGAGACTCTGGCTGCGACCCTGATTGAGACCGCAAAGGCGATCCCCTGCCCGGCTCGCCAAGAACCAGCTGCAACAGCGTCGCTGATCCAGGCCGCCGCCATGCCAGGTTCGGCCCGCACAGACCAGGCCGCCGCCATGCTGGTCGCGGCCCGCCAAGACCAGGCCGCTGCCATGCTGGGTGCGGCCCGCCAAGACCAGGCCGCCGCCACGCAGGGCGTGGCCCACCAAGCCAAGGCTGTACAGCTATCTACCCCGGCCTGTAAGGCCAGAGCAGACACCGCTCCCCAGTCTAAGGAACCGGGTCCCATGTTTCCGCCAGGAAGAGCAGGTCCTGAGTACCTGAAGTTTAAAGAGGACTTGGAGGCGCGGTTCCCCAAAGAGATGGTGGACCGCTATCTGCTCCCCTGGCGCTCACCCAGAGTGTCCTCAGTGATGTCTGAGGCAAAGAGCCCACCGCCCTGGCCTGCTGATGAAAATCCATCCCCAGCGCTGCCATAAGAGGAGTGCTCAGAAGAACTAAGGGGGAGGGGAGGCCAGAAGGCTGAGGAGCTGACCCCAGAGCCATCAGCAGTGGATCCATGCCCAGAGCCAGAAATGCTGCTGTATTCTCGCTGGGAGGGGAGCCCGACACCCTCTACTGAAGAGCTGACTGTCTACATGACCAGTAAATACATCACCTGGGAGCCTGCAAGCAGTGAAGTAGCAACCCAGCAGAATCCAGCCTGAAAGACACGGCGCCATAGCAGAACAAAGTTTTTCCCTGCACAGAAATCTCCAGATAGAAAAGACGAAGTAACAGCCAGAGACTTGGAGGAGAAGCAGTCATTAAGGAGAGCTAAATCCCAGGTCAGAGGACCCCTTTGTCATGGAGTTGTAGAAGACTTCAGCTTGAAATCAGGATATGGCTTCATAGTTGCATCTGGCATGAAAGAAGGCATCTTTGTAAGCAGGAGAGACATTAGAGCACACCTGCCCAGAGGACATCCAGGAAGAAATCTGTATATGGGAGACCTGGTAGAATTCACCAAACACCAAGGAGAACGCGGATGGTACGCACTAGAATAGATGTTACACCATGTCCCAGAAATCCCTGCAGTAACCCTGCTGTCTCAACACTACAAGATAAAGAAAGAGAAAAAGAAACAGACACAGAAGAAGAGGAAAGAAAATACAAAGAACTCATTAATGAAACCACTACAGATGATGACGACAGGTGCCACAGCCCTACAGGCCCAAGCCCTGGTGAGGAGGAAGAAGGAGCAAAGTCCATGTAAAGTAAAGTAAGAAGTACAGCAAGTTAAAGTACAGTTTTGCAACGTTTACAAGTTCAAGCATGTGCCCACATGAACTTATGTGAGAAACCCTTTTGCACTTTAACCAATGAACCTTAAGGCTATGAACTGGCTACAGCCACAAACTCTCGCAGTGTACAGAGGTACCCAGAGGTACCACCACCAGAGCCAGCCTGTTTATGGGGCCTGGCTCGCTTGCAACCAGGGAGCATGCCTGTTTATGGGGCCTGGCTCTCCACCACAAAGAGGGTACCTGGTCAGCACCAACTGTGGAGGCCGCCTCTACATCCTGCCAGAAGTGGCTGAAGGCGCGGCCGACGGGAGAGGAAGATTGGGGGAAAGGTCTGGAAGCAGATGGCCCATACCTGGTTACCAAAAGGACCGGTGACCTACCTCCTGAGAGGGTTTTGGGTGGGTTAACGGACTTGTGGGTGGAGGGTGGCGATGAATGGTACCTGGTGGTTTTAAAATGTTTTAAATGTTTTACTGTTTTATGCATTTTAAAATGTTGTCTTGCAGCCCGAGGACTGCTGGTGATAACTAAGGGGGAATGTGGCGCCCCTGACCTGGTCAGGCACCACTGAGTACTGCACCCATGCTGGGGGCAGTGCAATACAGGTAATCCAGAAGGCTGACCGAGGTGTGGTTACACAGGCGCATAGTAATCAGTTCTCACACATGTACCTTAGGGAGGACTCCTGAGAGTTTCCAGGAGGGGGTGTGGCCTCCATGTCCACTCAAGGGGTGTGATAGAGAGCCTGGTTGCTAGGTGGCATAGGCAGGCACGAGTGGGGAAAGGAAGAAAAGAGGAGTCAGCTGAGTTAGTTAGTGTGTGGAGCTCAGAGAGAGCAGAAGTGCAGAACCCACAAGTGAGCGGGTTTAGTGCGCAGCTCAGGGAGAGCAAAAGCAGATCCTGGAGCTGTGGCAGTCTAACAGCGTCCGCGCAGTGACTACTGACGGGGAAGACCGGTCACCTGGTAGTGCCGCCCGAAATGCACCCAAAGCTAGAGAGAGAAACGGGGTGGCAAAGTAAGGGGACTGCCAGGGAGTAACCAGGCCCAAATGGGTAACAGGTCCCAGTGCAGGGATAGATCCACCTTTCTTCTGCCAAACCTGCCTGAGGGGGCACTTCAAACCCCCAAGACAACACCACAGAGTCCGCAGCCACGTAGCAGAATGAGGGCCCATAGCTCACAGGAGGCAAGCAGCCGGAGTGACCTGGTCCAGGCTACAAGCAAACGGGCCGAAACAAGGGGAGCAGTAACTTCCCTGGGTGACCCCCGTAGGGATTGCAAGTCGGGGTTACCACAAACCACCAAAGGGCTAAGGAAGGCGAGTCAGTAGCCACCCTCACCAGTCAGCCGGAAGGACACCTGGTTCCAGCCTGGTTCATCCCAGCTATGCCCGGGTTACTCACCCTGCCATCAACAGTGAGTAAAACCCCTGAAAGACATTCTGTTTGTGTTGAGTTATTCTGCGCCTCACACTTCTACACAGGGCCCTGGGACTTGCCTCACTCTCAGGAGGCTATTACAACTGACTGCACCCACCATCAGCCCCAGGCATCCCTTAATCTGCAGTGGCGGTCTCCACTGACCGCAATTCTGAGAGTGGCGTCACGACCATCCCAAGAAGGTTCCCTACCTGTGACCAGAACCGTCCCATCACGTGGAGTCCTAAAGGTAATGCACCGCTACACAACACCTGTGGGGCTTCACAGTTGTCCTTCCGCTCTGAAATGCGGCTTCCAGTGGTAGCTTTCAGGGTTGAAATCTGGGGGGAGAAGGTAGAAAACACATAAACAAATAGTAACACCCAAACTAAAACTTGCATAAGTAATAAGTACAGAATATGACCAGGGAAGCAGTCAGACCCCAGAAGAGACCTGGAAATTGATGTAGACCTTTGCTCAGATCCTAAAATAAAATAAACCCTAAATTCAAAAAGGTAGTCCTGTACTTTTATATCGGTGGCCTATTGGATAGGTAATCCATGTCAGATCGATAAGGTTGTGACACTTAACTGTTCCTAGTGCTGGCAGCGGCTAGAAGTGATCAGTTGTGGAGCTGCACAGCAGAGCTGTCCTGCGCAACTGATCACATACACCACTGGGAGCAGCTGATCAATGATAGTGTGGATTGTCCCACTCTTACCAATCTGATGCTGATGACTTATCCCAAGGACAGGCCATCAAAATCAAAGTAATCGACAACCCCTTTAATTGAGACCTCAGAAGAGACTTGAAAATACCTGATCAGACACTGACCTCTACAGAAATACAAACCGTAGCCCAGACTCCCTAAATATGTTCAGACGTCAGACCAGACCCCCTAAAATTAATTCAGAAATCAAAGTACCTAAAATAGTTAAAACATCAGCCAGGTTTCTAAACAAATCCCAGAATAAAACCCCAAATTAATACAGACCCCAGACTATACCATCTAAATAAATTCAGAGCCCTCAATAAATCCAAACCTTAGAGCAGACCCCTTTACTCCAGACCCACTAAATAGATACACCTCCCAACATAAACCCAGACTTCAGATCAGACACCACAATTCATTCAGATACTAAACCAGATTCTGGATAGACAGTGCCCGGATGCCAAGAAATTCCAATAGATACAGATTTATGGCTGACGGCCAGACTTATCAGACCAGGGGTGGACATATTGGTGCAGCCTGTACGGCCGCACAGGGGCTCAAGAGGCAAGAAGGGCTACCACTACCTCCCATATAATGTTCTTGCCCAAGATCCCTTTTCTGTCTCTATCAGACCCTGTATGTGTGCCGTCACCTGGAGGATCCATCAAATGTATGTTATGGATCTGATCAGATGTTTGAACATCATAAGATTTACCACTTAGATCCACAGAATGATTACAAAGGTTTAGCTTCATATCATTCATGCAATCTTCCTCCCAAAAACATCACGCTCCTGCTAAGCCGTGCCCCACAAATCCAGGCCCCTTTTTAAAACTTGGCTGGTATTTGTTGATGAGGAAGGTGGCATCTCTCAGACAGATCTAGTGTTATCAGCTTCCTAATCCTCGCTATATGTAGGTTCCTCTTTACCATATAGCTGAGGTATGCAGTAAACACATTGAATACTACGTACCTTCTCCCAGATCTTCGTACTTTTCCTCGGATCACTTTGTTGCCGACTGCAATATTATCTTCAGCACTAGATCTGGAGCTACAGGGCCAAGAGAGGGGAAATTCTGGCTCTAATGGGAAGTGGGATGTGCTGCAGAGTTATGTTACATAGTGTTAAAGCTCGTGCATTCTGTCCCTCACTAGGCCCCCACACCGGGACGGTCAATCATTTACTTTATAGGCGTTCATGCTAAGGGGAAAGATTTGCTCTCCTCCCTTCTGCAGCTACAGGATTAACTATTAGTTTTCCTTAACCCCTTAATAGTGTGGCCCATTTGGGATGTTAGGACGCGGCTCTATATCAAAGACGCACTTTTACATATCAAAGTGATTCAAAGACTATTTTTTAAAGTGCCAGTTTTGTTTTTTCTTTTCCACCGCTGGAGTGGTGCTTTAAATGTAAGCCCCGTGCCCTGTTATTTACTCACCTTCTGGGAGCTTCACCTCGCACCAACGCCTCTTCAGTCCCAGAAGTCAGAAGTTACATCACAAGCTCCCAATGTATCTCTATGAGAGCCAGAACGAGGCTCCCATAGAGTTGCATTGAGTTGTGACCTCCGACACGCTTCATGAAACACTGTTAAGGCTACTTTACACACTGCGATATCGGTCCCGATATCGCTAGTGTGGGTACCCGCCCCCATCTGTTGCGCGACACGGGGAAATCGCTGCCCGTGTCGCACAACAGCCGTCACACATACTTACCTGTCCGGCGACGTCGCTGTGACGGGCGAACCGCCTCCTTTTAAAAGGGGGCGGTCCGTGCGGCGTCACAGCGACGTCACTGAAGCTTCACTGAACCACCGCCCAATAGCAGCGGAGGGGCGGAGCTGAGCGGGACGTAACATCCCGCCCACCTCCTTCCTTCCACATAGCGGCCGGGAGGCAGGTAAGGGGAGCTTCCTCGTTCCTGCGGCGTCACACGCAGCGATGTGTGCTGCCGCAGGAACGAGGAACAACTTCGTTACTGCTGCAGTAACGATTTTTAAGAATGGACCCCCATGTCGCCGATTAGCGATTTTGCACGTTTTTGCAACGATGCAAAATCGCTTATCGGTGTCACACGCAACGGCATCGCTAATGCGGCCGGATGTGCGTCACAAATTCCGTGACCCCAACGACTCCGCATTAGCGATGTCGCAGCGTGTAAAGCCCGCTTTAGTCACTTTTCACTGCAGACCGAATGCAGTAATGCTGGAAAAGGATGAAGGCAACAGAAGGCGAATATAAGACAGGAGGCAGGGGACTTAAATTTCAAGCACCACTCCATCTGGGAAATAAAAAAAATGCTGGAGTAATTTTTTTAATGATACATTTTACTTTATGTTAATCATAAAACAATAAAAAAAAATTGAACTTTTCAAAATTTTAATGTGTCTGCCCTTAAAGGGAATCTGTCACCAGGTTTTTGCTCTCCCATCTGAGAACAGCATGATGTAGAGACAGAGACCCTGATTCCAGCGATGTGTCACTTATTGGGCTGTTTGCTGTCATTTTGATAAAATCAGTGTTTTCTCTGTTGCAGATCTACCACCTCTTTGAATGTGGAGCTCTATAACCCCACTTACACCACTAATTGACCACTTTCTGCCCATATATAGTGTACACAGAAGCTGTTAATCAGAAGTGAGGCAGGGTTAATCAGAGATCATGGATATGCTGGACTACCTGGCAGCAGGGCAAGTAGTCCTCTAATAATAATCTTCTGCTGATTAATCAGTGATATTATCAAAACTACACTAAGCAGCCCAGTAAGTGACACATCAAAAAAATCAGGATATCTGCCTCTATATTATCCTGCTCTCAGATTAGGTGGCAAAAACCTGGTGAAAGATTCCCTTTAAAGCCATATTCAGAAGGCCAAACAAACACGGCGGACGTCTTCCTGAATATGCATAGAAAAATATTACAATTAGATTCTCAAATTTTAATAATTTTCTATCTACTGGCTAACATGGTGCAAAGATGGATTCCTTGTGCATAATGATTGATTTCAGAGGCTGACTGTACGTTACATGCCCTAGTCTGGTCCGGGAATGGGACAAAAGTACTGCAGGATGCAAAATCTTTCCCCGCAGACTGTTGGTCCATATGGAAAATCATCCATAGGCAGTGTCACATTCGATATAATGGGTGCATGTGCTCGCTGTGTGCAATCAGTGGAGGACATGGGCAGTACACATCGAAATGAGCCCTAAAATAGATAGTGATACCACACAAATCTAATATATAAAGCTGAGTGTATGTGTGTGTGTGTATGTATGTATGTCCACTAAAAGAGTCCGCACCATCGCATTAACAATCACGAAATTTTGCACAGACACTCCATGTGACTCAGGGAACGTCATAGACTATGTTTGTGCAAGAAAATTTATCCCTGCGATTTACACTTACTCTCCAAAAATCCTGCCTCTATTAAACTGAATGGAGGTGGGAGCTACAGGCTATAAATAGCAACTGTCAGTAGTTGCTATAGGAACAAAATAAACTGTTAGTATAAGAAGCTTATGTGTGAGGAAATAAGATGTCTGTCGGGAGACAGATAAAGAGAGACCGAAAGAGACAGAGACACAGACAGAGACATACGTGGAAAGAGACAGACAGAGACAGATGGGCAAAGAGACAGACCAGGCAAAGAGACTGACCGGGAAAGAGACAGACCAGGAAACAGACAGACCGGGAAAGAGAAAGCGGGCAAAGAGACAGCCGGGCAAAGAGACAGCCGAGCAAAGAGACAGACCTAGAAAGAGGCAGACCTAGAAAGAGACAGACCGGGCAAAGAGACAGACGGGCAAAGAGACAGACCAGGCAAAGAGACAGCCCTGGAAAGAGACAGACGAGGAAAGAGACAGCCGTGCAAAGAGACAGCCGGGCAAAGAGACAGCCCTGGAAAGAGACAGACGGGGAAAAAGACAGCCGGGGAAAGAGACAGCCGTGGAAAAAGACAGCCAGGCAAAGAGACAGCCGGGCAAAGAGACAGCTGGGAAAAGAGACAGCTGGGCAAAGAGACAGCTGGGCAAAGAGACAGAGGGGCAAAGAGACAGAGGGGCAAAGAGACAGACGGGCAAAGAGAGAAACAGACAGACACACACATAGTGACAGACACAGAGAGAGCCAGACAGACAGACAAGGAAAGAGACAGACAGAGAGACAGACAGACAGCGACACACAGACAGAGACTGGGAGAGAGACAGAGAGACAGTTACTATCCCGGGCAACGCCGGGTACTACAGTTAGTTGGTTAATAATTAACATTTCCCACTTGTGCACTTTATGTTGGAATAATAGTTTATCCCTGCATTTATGTTTCCGGAACATTAGGTGGATAAGACTACATTCAGACGTCAGGATTTTGTACGAAAAATGGACTGTGTTTCATCATTTTTTTTCATGGAACTTTTTGACACCTATTTCTTATGTACTCAGGGATTCTCTTTGTGGACAAATTATGGTTTTCATTGCTATTATTTTGGAGGACATTTTACTGTTTCGATCAGTTTTTATGACATTTTTGGTGCCAAGATCAATAAAAAACCCAAGCTGTTCTGTCGGTAGTTTGTATTTTATTTTTCATGAGGTGGGTTAAACAACATGATAATGTTATAATTTGAGGTTTATGTGCACAATTATATCAGTGATTATATATATATATATATATTATATTTTATTACTTTAGTACAATAAAATCCCTTATTTTAAGAAAAAAAAGTGTTGCTATATTAAGCCACAGTTTTTTATTTTTTCATCGCTGAAGATGTTTGAGGGCTTGTTTTACACAGGACGAGGGGTGATTTTGACTGGCAGTATTTTAGGATGACATTTTGATCACCTTTTCTTCCCATTTTTTTAAGGCAATATGTTATGCTCTCCGGGCGAGCCGAGATGATAGTCAACCCACTGGGCCACAGTACACAGATAACCTTGAGGGGCTTAACCACGAACCTGCACCTGGTCTTCTCCAGAGCCCCTGATGGTAGAAGTGGTGTTACACGACAGGTGCAAGCCCGGGTGCCACTGGGAAGACTGGTTCTGTGACAGCTGGCCCCAGGATTACAGGAGCAACAGTCTCTGATGTAGATCACAGCAGCAGCTGAAGTCAAGGATTTGTCTGGAGTGCATGGCTGGATGGACGGATGGATACGGCAGCTGTAGCTGGTGAGGATACTTTGCAGCAGCGGGTGTAGGGGATCCATGCAGTATGGCTGGATGGACTGATGGATACAACAGCAGCTGGTGAGGATACTTTGCGGCAGTGGTTATCATGGCTGACATGGCAGCTTGTAGCAGCAGCAGGATAGATAATCCAGTAACAGCACTCTGTAATGCAAACAGGTATCAGCAAACAGAGGTAGCACAATGAGATAGCGGCAGCAGCACAGTGCTAAGGAACCTAACTACAACAATGAATCTAACTCTAAAGGCCGCTTTACACGCACCCGACGGTTGTGTGTCATGGGCAAATCGCTGCCCGTGGCGCACAACATCGCTAGTCCCCGTCACACTTCTTACCTGTCTAGCGACGTCGCTGTGACCGGCGAACCGCCTCCTTTCTAAGGGGGCGGTTCATTTGGCGTCACAGCGATGTCACTAAGCGGCCGCCCAATCGAAGCGGAGGGGCGGAGATGAGCGGGACGAACATCCCGCCCACCTCCTTCCTTCCTCATTGCGTGCGGCCGCAGGTATGGTGAGGTTCCTCGTTCTTGCCGTGTCACACATATCGATGTGTGCTGCCGCAGGAATGACGAACAACCTGCGTCCTGCAACAGCAACGATATTTGGGAACTGGACAGCGTGTCAACGAGCAACGATAAGGTGAGTATTTTTGCTCGTTAGCGGTCGCTCGTACGTTTCACTCGCAACGACGTTGCTGAGGCCGGATGTGCGTCACGAATTCCGTGACCCCCAACGACATTGCGTTAGCGATGTCGCTGTGTGTAAAGCGGCCTTTACTCATTGCCCAGGCAACTCTCAAAAGGCCAGAGTTGCTTTAAATACCTGCAACCTCCCAGCTGACCTGGGAGGCACTTCTGGGTTAAGAAGACGCTAGCCCTTTAAGAAAGGGGGCATGGCTGCGGGCATGCCATACAGGCCAAGGCCTGGAGTCTGTCAGGAGTACAGACGCTCCATAAGGCTGCAGCATAGGACGAGGATGGGACCACTGCTGCAGAACCCATGGACAAATGAGAAAATTGGCGACCTCGCTGGGGGAGGGGAGCAGGAGAATACGAGAACGCCGGCATGGGCATTACACAATATGACTAAAAACAGCTAATCTGGTCTAGTTTTTTTTACAAAAAAACTAGTTTCGTTAAAAAAAAAAAGTTTTTGTGTTTCATCTAACACGCCCACCAGGGCCGTGGGACACTCGGGATCGGGCCGGTTCTGTTGGGAAGTCACAGCAGCAGGGCCCGACTCCGTGACCCTGGTGGTGTCGTTAAATGAGAGATATTTACAGGGGTTGAGTCGTGACATCACCTGTGATATTCGGCAATGCATGGCCGACGCTGCTGGATGGGACCGCTGGGGCAGATGGTGTTGCAGCAATGATGGTACAGCTCCCCACAGGTGGAGCAGGGCCCAGGGCAACCGGTATAGGCTATGATGGAGGAAATAACGTTGGGGTGCAGGACCGAAGACGCAGCCAATAACTGGACGACACAGGGACTGTTGTTTCCTTTACCTTTTTACTTGGTAGTGAATGGTGCAGGCCAGGGAAACTAGTTCAGATGGTACCAGAGATACGGGCAGCCTGGAAGCAATTGGGGACCCACCTAGTTAGGTGGGTGCGGAGGCCTTCCTTCTGCGCTGTCCCGTGTAGGTCCCTGCTGCTTAAAGCTATGCTGTGGCCCTCTTCCTCGTGTTGGTACAGTTTCTTACCCGTATGCCAGGCGGCACAAGCCTTTTACAGGTGCAGCTCTTCTTGTAGCGGCTCCGGGCCCTAGTATGCATCTGTGCCACCAGGCGTTTTGTGTGGCCAGAAAACATGCAGTCTCCTGCCCTTCGGATCCAGCTGCTGGGACTTCAGTACCCGAACAACCAAGGACTCCAGCGTAATGTTTCTAGCACTCTGCTCTGGGGTGAGCTCAGTCACCACTCCGCTCCCTAGGCTTTTCTTGACTTCTCTCTCTAGCCCTTCACTTCCCTGAGATGAGCCCTTCAGTCACTCCGGTCGCCGAGCACGGCAGGCTCGTCTCTCTCCCTAACTCCTCCCCCAGGCCAGAATTTATAGGGAAGCGCCCCTTAAACGAGGTTTTAGAGCTCCCCCTTCTGGAGTGGAGTCAGGAAGCATTAGCAGATGGTGGTACCTAGCGTGGGGGGACCCCCTTCTTGCTTCCAGGCATAACATCACCCCCTGTGAGGAGGGCAACCCTACTGTGGCGACCGGACCACTGGGGTGCCACATGTATTCAACGCTTTGTGAACACTTGGTTTTTTCAACAAACTTAAGTTTTTAGTGGCATAATTCTTGTATTCATTTGACATTTAGATTGTATTTTGATTGAGTTTTTTCAGGCAATGTGGCAAAAACACAGCAATTCTGGTTTGGTTTCTATTTTTTTTACATAGTTCACCAGGCTAGTTAAATTACATGAAAAAAACAGACTGGCATATCCAAATAAATGTGAACAGGAGCGAGCTGCTATAATTACACGAAACACAAACAAAAGAATACAGAAGCTCTGTAATCGCTAAAATATATGCCAACATAGAATATATGAAATTTAAACTGCATTATTCTATATGGATTATACTTAGAAATGAAGGTTCTTACCTCACAAATTGGCTAATTCATGTGAGCCCATCAACCACGACAAGGTTATCCTTCTTTGATGAGACCCTTTCTTATTTCATGCCTCTTCTGGACCTAAAATCTACAAATTTATCGTCAGATATTATCCAGTACTAATTAAAAACACACCCTGGGGCTGATTTGTGTTATGTGTAGTCATAGCAGCTCGCACGTGTTCACATTTATTTGAATGTGCAGGTCAGTTTTTGTTTTTTGTAGTATATTATTGGAGGTATTCACTTTTTTAAAGCAACATGCAACATTTCTTATGAGGGTACATCATTGACATCCCAGCTTTCTTTATGAGATCGTCACTGCTTAATCCAGATTTATCCCAGTACAACCTCTTTTGCCACTTACATTTTTTTACCAATACACATGGCTTGATCTGGAAAAGGTTCACGGTTCAAGGTTTCTATGCAACTGTACTTTTTGCCCACCCTAAAAACCAGCCCTGAGAAAAGCAGAATGTGCAAGAGTACAGTGGTAAGATTGGGACCATTACGCATAGTATTCTGGTACACATAGAACTTTAGTTAGGCTGCTAAAGACCACAGTTTCAACCAGGCCAATACATAGAACATAGTGTATTATAGCATATTATATCATTGTACGACACATTTAATAATCTCCATGTGTGATCATGTTCTTACAGTATTTAACATGAGTAGTTTAGAAATACAGAAAAAAATCATGAGGGTTGAAACTTCCACTGTTGCCATCTTCCAGCCAATGGAAATCCTGCGCCACGAGTAGCTGCTTGGCTGCTCATATTGTCTGGCGCTACATGGCAGTAGAGTGGACTTCCCTTGGAATTTAATTTATGTGTCAATTGAGTTATCATTGTACGAAACACTCCTTGATTCCTGTATTTTTTTTCGGTGAACCCCATACGCATTTCGGCAGATTGTTCACTCATTGTCCAAGCAACAGGCTTCCCAACCCCTAATCTTCTTGCGCAAATACTGGGAAAATTCTTGATGCAGTGACTAATACAATGTTCAGCAAGTGGATTCCCACCAAATGCCCAGACTTCATTGACTAGGTTGGATTCTTCAGGTTTGAGGCTAGAGAATTGTAGGTCACTGCAGGAAACAAAAAATGTAGAAAATAGTGTGATGAATTATCAAATTTTAGGATATTGGTAAACAAGTCACTAGAACATGAATAGTTTTAGGCACTAGTGAATAAGACAAGCAAAGAAAACCACATGAATTTTATCCTTGATTGGATTTTAAACCAGGACTCCATTACTGAGAGATCACATATATGGCTAGTCGTGTAAACTGCTATGTTGGGAAAGCTAAAAATATCACAGCAGATTGTATGCAGGTTTATAACAGCGGGATTAAAATACATGCAAACAAGATGCAACTAGAAAGAAAGCTATGGAATATGACTATCTGGCACATTCACTGTGGCTGAGCTGCATACAGGTTCCTCTACCCTCCATAAATGGCTCCAATACAAAGTTTAACTAGTATAGAAATTTGGCTGCCTTACGTGACCTTTGTAGAGGCTGGCCACCACTTTTATATTTATGTAGCACCCCCAATGATCAGATATTGATAGACCAACAATGAAAAAGCAGTGAACGACCTCTTTAATCCAAACTACAGAGTCTTTTATAGTTTGGGGAAACTCTAAATAGTATGAACCATAATAACAGCATTTATTTATCCATAATATCTAGAAAGTAGCAGTCCTCTAGTTAGGCCGTTGAAGACCATAAAATAAAAACAGCATGAAAAACCGTGAAACATAGTATATTAATGCAATTCACTTTCATAATATCCATGTGTGTTTAAGTTCACATAGTATTTAACATGAGTAATAAGGAAATAGTAGAAAAGTCATGAAGGTTGATGGTTCCTCTGTTGCTATCTTGAAGAAAACGGAAATCTTATAGAACAGACAGAATTGCAAGAGGCAGGGATGCAGCAGTAATCTGTCATGAAATAGGCGGTGGGTTGCAGACTACCCCAGACTCACTTTAGCCCATGCAGCTAATCTGGAGTGACTGCCCATAGCCATGTTTTAGTAGAGTAAAGCGGGCTTTACACGTTACAATATATCTTACGATGTGTCGGCGGGATCACGTCGTAAGTGACGCACATCCGGCATTGTAAGTTATATTGTAGCGTGTGACAGCTACGTGCGATTGTGATTGAACGTTAAAACATTCATAGCATGCACGTCGTTCAACTGCTAAAAATTGAACGTGAGGTTGTTCAATGTTCCCGAGGTAGCACACATCGCAGTGTGTGACACCCCGGGAACGATGAACAGATCTTACCTGCGTCCCGCAGCTCCCGCCGGCAATGCGGAAGGAAGAAGGTGGGCAGGATGTTTACGTCCCGCTCAGCTCCGCCCCTCCGCTTCTATTGGCCGGCTGCTGCGTGACGTCGATGTGACGCCGAACGTCCCTCCCACTTCAGGAAGTGGACGTTCGCCACCCACATCGAGGTCATATGGAAGGGTAAGTACGTGTGACAGCAAATAATCGTTTGTGCAACACGTTCAACAAATTGAACGTGCCGCACATACGATGGGGGCGTTTACGATCGCATACGATATCGTACGCTTAATCTTAACGTGTAAAGCAGGCTTTACCAGGAAACCAAACAAAAGATATAGAAGAACATAGATAGCAGCATCCACAGTCATTAAATCTAAAAATAAACACTCCACTCAGTAAGGCTATGTCCGCACTTTGCTTTTTACCTGCTTTTTACCTGCTTTTTTGTTGCTTTTTCAACTGCAGCGTTTAATGCCAAAATGGTTGTGTTCTGCTTTTCAAGCAAAGTCTATGGGAATTTGGTTTTCTAGACCGCACTATGCTGTTCAAAATGCTGCCTTTTTGTTGCAGAACTTTGGTCAAAAACTCAGCTTTGCAGTGCAAAACCCAAATGGCAAAAACCATTGACCTTGAAGTCTTGCTTTTGGAAGAGTTGCTTTGGCTTCAATGCTCTATCAGAAGGTTTTTCCAAAGTTGTCACCTTCAATAGTTGTTGGACAAACGCTTGGTCACTGACATACTGTGGCGTAACTAGAGTTTGATGTGCTCAGGTGCAAGTTTAAACTTGGATCCCCCCTGCACACACATGCTGATCAGATGTAGGGGCCATTGTAGCATTCTAAATCCTATAAACACATACGAGTTGACCCCCCCTTCCCCTTCATTGTGTAGTCCTGACCCCCATCCTGTACTAATGTCCCCAAGCCTGGGCCACTTCCTGGTAAATATGTCCCCCATCCTGGTACATAACCTCATCATAGCTGTATACTGGAATATATGGCCCCATCAAGGCCCATCCTGGTATATGTCCACATCCTGGCCCCATCCTGATATATATGTACCCATCCTGGTATATATGTCCCCATCATGGGTCCATTCTGGTATAGATGTCCCCATAATGGTCCCATCCTGGTATATATATCCCCATCCTGGTACATATGTCCCCATCATGGTCCCATACTAGTATAGATGTCCCCATCCTGGCCGCATCCTAGTACACATGATATTCCCAGGCGCTTCAGACAGTAATAAAAATAAACGTTTATACTCACTATCCCTCCATTCGCTTGGTGATGATTATCTGATGATGGCATGCCACAATGGACCAGCATGTAAGTGGCAATGCGCATGACATCACTGTAATGCGCAGCACACCCACTTACAATGCGGTCAGCTGCAGTCTCTGCTCCTGATGGCCTGGATTATGGGCATGGGGTGCAGCGAATATTCATTGCCTTAAGCAGTGGCTGATACATAGCAGTTCAGGGTCCTGATGGGTCTCTGTGCAGTGATGTTTATCAGCTGGATGTGCGCCGTCGGAAGCACATCCAGCTGAAACAGGTACTGGGGCCGGCGGGCTCTTCCTGTACGTCTGGGCTCAGTCGTGATCGCTGCGACCACTATCGTTACGCCCCTGCTGACAGGTATTCCTCCTGACTATCCCACACACAAGTATGCTTGGTTCTGCCATTCATATGTGTGGTTTTATTGGGTACAGGGGAGTAAGCTGCTGTCAGGCACTTCTGGAATCTTCTTATGTTCCTTGAGAACAAACGGATCAGGCACTGACATTCAATATACTAGGTCTGTTATCTTGAGGCTTCTATACTAATAAGATAGTTTGCCTTTCTAGATTATTTAGGCAGGTTTGGCCAACTTTAAAAGGGTTGTCCAACTTCTACGCCAAATTTATAGGGGGCAGTGATGGTTTCCAAATATTAAAAATCAGGGAAACCTACTTGCACTAACCTATTTATATCCAACACAGGGAACTCAAGTGGTCTGCACCAGGACAGGAATGTAACGGTCATCAGACTAAAAATATGAATTCATACTTTCCAGTCTCAGCGTAGACCTCTATTGCACCCTGCATTATATCCATGGAAGGTCAAAGTAGGTTAGTATGCCTATTTTTTTTTATATTAAAACTATCCCTGCCAACATGTAAATTTAGTATAGAGGCTATACAACCACTTTAATGTTCATGTCAGCCTGAAAACCTCAACTGTTTCCAGAGCAGAGTTTCCAGTCAAGAGACCCACTCAACTGATTAATAGTGGCAGAGGTAACTATTGCAGTGGCACTGATATAATGTTATTAGTGGTATTGCTAGGTCTGGGAACCAAAAGCATGCACCCCAAGAATGATGGTGCCTTGAATGTCTCTAGTCAGCAATCGACACCTTTTATCTGATGCAGAAGTAATCAAGTAAGAATGCAGCTGCTACCTTTGACACTTAGATATGCAAGCCATATGTCAGTTAAAATCCCAGGGGGATAGGTTTTTCTTCAGTTGACATAGTTGTCAGTATGGCTGTTTAATGGGGTCATTATAGCAGTTTTAATGGGGGGCAATCTCAGGGCCTATATGAGGGCTAAGTAGTATTTAAATAGGCTAAAATTGGCCATCTAAATGGGCTTTTAGTAAGAGAGATAATTTGTCTGATGGGTCACCAGTAAACCTAATAAACATCTAGACTCCTATTGGGCTGTAATGGCTTCTTGCATGCAACTTCAAGGTACAGTGATAAGCAAAAGGGTAACAATGTTTTAATTCATCTTTTTTTTTCAGGCTCCATATCTCACCATCCAGTACAGCTTTGAGCGTGATACGACCTTCATTTTATATATATAAAAAAAACCAAAACAAAATAAAACAAGAAAGCCAGCTAAACTCAAAATGGCATGTATTATAAGATGTGCAAAATTCCAAACTGTACTATTATAAATGAGATTTTTGGCAAACCTCTTTGGGGCAGTCCTACTCTAAAATATTTTGTATTTAAAATGTGCCATACGGCCTCACATATGAAATAGTAGAACTGTTTTTAGCAGCACTTACCTGGTGCTTTTCAATCCTGTACCCATGACTGAATCTTGGCTGTGGGCGGGACAGGCCCAAGGAAATGCTGCATCAAATAAATAGCCTTTGGACAGGGCTTGATGGCTGAAAGTGAACAGCCACCAACTGCCAAAATCAAGACAGGTGGAAAAAAAACCCCTTCATTTTATAGACAATCATCTTGCCTATCTCATACAGAAATTTGGCTTGCAACTATTTAGCATATGATTAGTTATACAGATTCTTGTCATGTCACTGCATTGTTACTGTTTTGCCCCTAAAAATCTAAATTTTAATTTTCAATATTTTGTTAATATTTTGTAAATCCACTTTTCGCTTTCAACAATTCCTGAATCCTTTTGAGCATGCTCTCAATCATATTCAAGCATGTGTCAGCTGATATCTGATCCCAGGTCTCTTCTACATGTTTCCAATGTTGGTGCATACTGGTCGACTCACTTGGGTATGTATACAGCTTTTTCTTCAAGTCTACCCACAAGTGTTTGTATGCGTTGAGGTCTGGGGACTGTGGGGCTAATCCAGCACCTCTATTCATTGTCATTGAAATATTTCTTCACCAATCTCGACATATGCTTTGGGTCGTTGTGCTGCTGGAACACTATTTTGTGCTTTCAAACCCATAGTACTCCAGTGTATCAATTAATTTGTTTTGTAGGGTACTCACATATAGTTCATCATTGAGACCACCATGAATCCTGGCCAAGCATCAAATGCCTTTGGCTGTGAGACAATCCCATATCATCAGGCTTCCTCAACTGCACTTGACTGTTCCTTCAATTTCTCGATCCGTTAGCCCCTTTTTTCCTTGTTTCTTCCAAATCCATTTCCACCTATCAGAGCCTAGTCTATTGACTTTTGTTTCATCTCTCCAAATTACCCGTTTCCTATCTTCTACTGTTCACTTTTTGTACTTGCTTGCAAACTCGAGACTTCGCTTCTTATAATGATATTGAAGTCCAGGCTTCTTTACCTTTTTTCGGGCCACAATTCCAGACTTGTGTAAGGTGCGTTGCAGAGTGCTTGTATGGACATATGTCATTATCACAAAGCATACGAGCCGCCCAAGGCCGGATTGGGACTCGCATTCAGCCTGGCATTTGGGGGTATGACTCGCCCACCCCAGGGCTATGGGACACCCGGTGCCGGGCCGGACTAGTCCGGTGGTAGTCAGTGGTGGCTGGGCCCGGCTCCGTGGCCCTGGTGGGTGTCAGTAGAATATGTGGCTTGCTGAATAAAGGTTGTGTTCGTGACGCCACCTGTGGTATGTGGCTATTAAGCCGCCGCTGCTGTGTGAGGCCACCGGGATGATGTTATGGCAGCAATGGTGGTACTGCTCCCCACAGGTGGAGCAATGCCCGGGGCACAGTTGGTGCTTGTGAATGTCTATGCAGCTGAAATAACAGAGACCACTCCAAGGGTGCAGTTCAAGTTCTTTACTCACAATTCTTGTCGGGTCCCGGGGACCCTTGGACTGCTGGGACCACTGTCAGGGACCTCCGCCGTTTCTGAGTGATTCTGAGAGTAAAAGCCGGTACCCTTCTCTTAGTGTCTCTATCTTCTGCTGTCTTCCTTAGCCTTGCCTTTGATAGGATAAACCTGGCTTGGCCTCCACTACAGCCTCCAGGCTGGGGGGTCACCTGTCGGCTGATTACCCCTTTTCTGGAAGTTCTGCTATGGGTTCTGGCCCGGGGAGTCTACAACGTTCCCTGGGCCTCGGTTTTTACTGTTTGGAGATGATCTTTGCACTCCTCCAGTCTCTAGGGACCGTCCCCTGTCGCAGCTTGATCCCTCCACCGATGTTCTTGTGGAACAGGCCACCGCAGCTCTAAACTGCCCTGGACAGCTATACAGACTGCCCGTGGCCCTGCGACTCCTTCTGTTCTCTACGTGGTGTCACCTGGACCCTCTGAGTCCCAGGATCTTCACCAGGAAGCGTCTCTTTCTGTTTCTCAGCTCCTGACTGACTTGGAGCTCTTTTCCTTTCTCTTCTCCTCCTTGCCTGCCTCCGGCAGGCCTCCTCCTCCTTCACCACTCTCTCTCCAACTTCGACTCTGCTCTCTCTTGAACTAACTAAACTTGACCTTCCTCCCTTTGTCTGCTCTCAGATGGCTCCTCCCACCTCCCCAGTTGCTAAGCTGTACCCTATAGGAGCAGGGATGGGTCTTACGGCCCCTCCCAGCATGCAGCATGGGAGGGTTGTCTGCCACCTTCCCTGGTCCCAGTATGTACCTAACAATGGGTGTAGTGTGGATTTACCAGGGGACCGGAGTTCACTCTCTTCCTCTCTCAGAATGGGGCATCACACCGCTGGATGGGGTGCAATGACCTGTGGCGACGGAAGCCTCAGGGGCGCCACACTCCCCCACAGCAAATCCCAGCACGTCCTCAGGCTGAAAAAACAACAAAAACATGTGGAAGAACTGCAAAACATTTTTGTTATAAATAACAGTAAAACAGTAAACATTTCTTCCCTTTATGGGAGGCACAATTAATTGAACGTTGCAAAACTTTCTTATGAAGAAACTTCTACGTGTGCACTTCCAGTCCATTGCACGGTTTGGGCACATCCCCCATAATTCTGGTAGGGGGCACAACAGGTGCAACTATATACATACTTGGCTACATCAAGTCCAGTAGCCTGGCAGTTCGTTCAGCTTCATTTTAAACGCAAGACACGTAAACAACATACCAGCCACTAAGTTCAGTGGCCTGGTAAGACATGACACAAAAAACATTCACCGGGGACCACATTCCAGTTCCGTGGCCCGGTACATATAAACATGGGGGTGACATCTTCGAAAAGCATGAGGGGCAGTACAGCAGGAAAGGGTGTCATCTTCACAAAGAACATTAGGGCAGAACACAAGGGACATCTTCAAAAAGAATGAGGGGCAGACAGGGGCTATATACAGTTCAGCATCTCTTCATCCTTACTCACGAGGGTAGATGCGGGGGTCCCACTCCGGCATTGCTCCTGGCAGCAGGTATGCCGACGAGATTATCGTCTGGGTCCCCTGGGCGCTGGTCCCTGACCTTCTGCGATGTTCTGCAGCCTGGATTGGAGTGGGGCTGCTTGCAGGCACCATACGGCGTTGCTGCAGAGGACTGCTCGTCTGCAGGGGGCTGTTGCTGTGGTCTTTGGGGCCCTGTTTTGGCCGGGCTCCCTGCATCACACACGCCATGGAGATTCGAGTCTGTGTTTCTTGCATGGTGGTCGCAGGTCCTCTGCACAGTTCAGCGGCCTGGGCCTGTCTTGAGGAAGTGCTGCTGCTAGGGGAGATGCTGCGCGCTTGCATTGTGTGGCGCCACTCTGGTTCTTCTGGGGCCGCTTCTTCCCTTAGGATATGCACATGCAGCGCGTACCAGCCGCGGCTCCCCATCAGCCGTGTGTACTCCACAACATCACCCAGCTTCGCATCTCTCCCTGGGTGGCCTCTGGGCAGGTGCTCCTCGATGTCGCGTCGGGCCACAAATACGTCTTTGCCCAGACCGGGCTCCCTGATGAAGCCCCAGCCGCCAGCTTGTCGGAAGTCGACTACTAGGCCCCGTCTCACTGGGCCCTCGGATCCCTTCAGGGCCTTCCTGACCTGCTCCTTGGAGGCCAGATTAGCCGCCTCCTTGGCCCTCCGCTTCTCCTCCCGGAGCTCCCGCTCCCTCTGGTACTCTACCAGCAGTCTCCGGCACGTTAGCTCGTTGGCCAGGGGAGTCTCCTTGGGGCGCAGTGGCTGCTGAAGTCCCCCACTTTCAATGGGCGCTGCGTCCCAGTTCACTCCCGGGGATGTCATTCCCAGGAGGCTCACAGGGGGACTCGGTAGGGGGCCCGCTAGCTGTTCGGGGTCCACCCCTCCCCAGGCTCCGTCTGCGGGGGTTTCAGGCAGGCCTCCGGTGCCCCACCGGGCGTCAGCGGGGCTGGCGGGGAAGGCCAGGGGGTCGGTGAAGGGGCTAGGCGGTGGCGCGTGGCGGGGCCATGGGTCCGGACGGGTCGGGGGTTCATGTTGCTCACCCTGCTGCTGCTCCGCGGCATCCATCCACTGACCCAGATCCTCCGGCACCATCGGTGTTTCTCTCTGCCGGTCCGCCTCTACTTCCATGTTACTCAGCCTCCGGGCCAGGATTCGCATCTCCTCCCGGAGCAGGTCCAGCTCAGGATCCATTTTTCCGGTCCCTGGTGCACCTTGCTGCAACTCCTCCGCCATGCTACCGACCTGGGGAATCCTGACTGGAACACTGCTCGGGTGCTCGACCACGCCACTCGGCTGCACCCTTTCCCTTTTTGGAGGCGGGGCCGGAGGCTGCACTAGTATCTGGCGCCAGACTGGCGCCCAGCCCATCACGACCGGCATCACTCCACTTTTGATAAGGTACATTTTCTTTATCTGCTGGTCTGGCATTTAGACTCTTTCTGCCAGCCGGCCAGCTTGTCTAGTCGCCATTTCTTCTTCTTCCGCCTTCCATGGCGGGCACTGCTTCGCGCTCTTTTCTTGTACAAGGGGGCGGGGCTTCTCTTCGCGCCCTTTCTTCTTGCACGCCCCCCTTCTTCCCGCGCTCAGTGGCTTCAATGGCGGCAGTTTCTCATAGTAAACACAGGCTATTTCACGATTCTTCAGGAGCACAGTACCCGGTGAGACCGGGCACGAAATCCTGTTCGTGACGCCAAAGTTGACTCGCCCACCCCAGGGCTATGGGACACCCGGTGCCGGGCCGGACTAGTCCAGTGGTAGTCAGTGGTGGCTGGGCCCGGCTCCGTGGCCCTGGTGGGTGTCAGTAGAATATGTGGCTTGCTGAATAAAGGTTGTGTTCGTGACGCCACCTGTGGTATGCGGCTATTAAGCCGCCGCTGCTGTGTGAGGCCACCGGGATGATGTTATGGCAGCAATGGTGGTACTGCTCCCCACAGGTGGAGCAATGCCCGGGGCACAGTTGGTGCTTGTGAATGTCTATGCAGCTGAAATAACAGAGACCATTCCAAGGGTGCAGTTCAAGTTCTTTACTCACAATTCTTGTCGGGTCCCGGGGACCCTTGGACTGCTGGGACCACTGTCAGGGACCTCCGCCGTTTCTGAGTGATTCTGAGAGTAAAAGCCGGTACCCTTCTCTTAGTGTCTCTATCTTCTGCTGTCTTCCTTAGCCTTGCCTTTGATAGGATAAACCTGGCTTGGCCTCCACTACAGCCTCCAGGCTGGGGGGTCACCTGTCGGCTGATTACCCCTTTTCTGGAAGTTCTGCTATGGGTTCTGGCCCGGGGAGTCTACAACGTTCCCTGGGCCTCGGTTTTTACTGTTTGGAGATGATCTTTATACTCCTCCAGTCTCTAGGGACCGTCCCCTGTCGCAGCTTGATCCCTCCACCGATGTTCTTGTGGAACAGGCCACCGCAGCTCTAAACTGCCCTGGACAGCTATACAGACTGCCCGTGGCCCTGCGACTCCTTCTGTTCTCTACGTGGTGTCACCTGGACCCTCTGAGTCCAAGGATCTTCACCAGGAAGCGTCTCTTTCTGTTTCTCAGCTCCTGACTGACTTGGAGCTCTTTTCCTTTCTCTTCTCCTCCTTGCCTGCCTCCGGCAGGCCTCCTCCTCCTTCACCACTCTCTCTCCAACTTCGACTCTGCTCTCTCTTGAACTAACTAAACTTGACCTTCCTCCCTTTGTCTGCTCTCAGATGGCTCCTCCCACCTCCCCAGTTGCTAAGCTGTACCCTATAGGAGCAGGGATGGGTCTTACGGCCCCTCCCAGCATGCAGCATGGGAGGGTTGTCTGCCACTTTCCCTGGTCCCAGTATGTACCTAACAATGGGTGTAGTGTGGATTTACCAGGGGACCGGAGTTCACTCTCTTCCTCTCTCAGAATGGGGCATCACACCGCTGGATGGGGTGCAATGACCTGTGGCGACGGAAGCCTCAGGGGCGCCACAGGTACACAGGCCGACTTTTCGCGTGTTGAATGTGTAATATCTTTGTGCACTTGTAGATTGTGTAACACGACCATATAACATGTAGTCACGGCTGCATCCAGTATTACAGCTCAGTCCTATTTATTGCTCTTAGTAGCAGGACCTGGTGAAGCCGCTATTTTCCCTACAGAGCTGGGTCCCATAGATAATGAAGAGGATGCTGCTCTCCGCATAATGCTGCGTCGTCGTCATATAGCTGATGGGCAGGGATTCAAAATCAGATCCCCCTGAATTAATATTGATGACCTATTCTTCTGATAGGTGATCAGGGAAGCTGTTGTTGTCACTGGTGATCATTTTGGAAACATACCCCTTAGGGAATATGCAATGACATTTTTGGGGGGCAGATCCCACCATGGAAACTACTATGAAAAATACTGGAATGACCATCTGCATCTGCTCGCTGTGCACAAGTTCAGGATTTTGAGCATCTTTTACCCACTTCAGGTTTCTAAAACCACCAAGTGATTAAAAGAAGTGACTGGTCCATTCTTCTGGTGTTTTCCACTCAGAAAACACTCTGTATTTTACAATGCAGATCAATGGGAAGGCTCGGAAGATGCCGGAATCTACAACTCCCAGCTTGTCCTTAAATATGGTAAGGAGATGCTGGGAGTTGTTATCAGACTGCGGACCATACAGGAACCACAATACTGATAAGACGCAGGCAATATCACAAATAATCATTTACATCCAGGTACCTTTATAGGTGACATCTTCTGAGTTGTTCCCATCCCTTTTGCCTCTACTTAGTACAGACGCCATGATGAGGTTTCATGCCTCCCGCTCGTCTCTGAAAACCTCCCTCTTTATTCTTCAGCAGCACTTCCCCACACAGCACCTTTACAAATAAAAGTATCATTATACTGCCCCATAAATATAAATATCTCCCATGCTGTGCCCCTGAATAAATAATTGCTGTGCTTCCTTCACAAAATATCCCCCCACACTTCCCTTATCCAAAATACTTCCCACACTGCCTCTCTCCTTAATATACCCGCCAGGCTGCCTCTTTCCATAATGTCCCCATACACAGCTTCTCTCCATAAAGTCCCTCCACACTGCTCTCTTTATAATATACCCCCACACTGGCTCTCTCAATAATAATATCCCCCCTATTGCACCTTTTTTTTAATTATTATTATTAATTTATATATTCCCCCCAAACTGCTCTTCTGTAATCCCCCCACCCACACACACACAATACACTGCACCCTCCATTACCGCGCACACACACACACACACACACACACACACACAATAGAATGCACCCCCATTACCCCTATACACACACACACACACAATACAATGCACCCTTTATTACCCCCCCACACACACACACAATACAATGCACCCTCCATTACCCCTCCCCCCACACACACACAATACAATGCACCCTCCATTACCCCTCCCCCCCAAACAAACAATACAATACACCCCCATTACCCCTACACACACACACACACACGCACACACACAATAAAATGCACCCTCCATTACCCTTCCCACATACACACACAACACAATGCACCCCCATTACCCCTACACAAACACACACAGACACACAATACAATGCACCCTCCATTACTCCTCCACACACACACACACACACACACAATACAATGCACCCCCCATCACCCCCTACACACACACAAATACAATGCACCCACCTATCACCCCCTTCCCACACACACACACAATACAATGCACCCCCCATTACCCCTCCCCCCACACACAATACAATGCACCCTCCATTACCCCCTCCCCAGACATAATACAATGCACCCCCCATCACCCCCTAAACACATAAATTACACTACCCCATCACTCCACACTCCTGCCTCCCCCCCTCCCTCAGAATACAGTACTCCCCCTGTCACAAAGCTGTGTTCCTTCACAAATGTTCACCGTTATGTGTCCTCAACCCCTCACCACTCATCCCCATTAATTAAACCTGTCTCTTCGGCTCCTCTATGGAGTAATTACCGCTGCGTGACGGATCCAGTGTGCCGCCCGCAGCACTGTGATGACGTCAGCAAGGTGCTGATCTCATCACGTTGCTGCACGTCGGAGGCGGGGCCCAGTCCCGACACACTGTTCAAATGAATTTACGTCTGAAAGACGCAAATACATTTGAATAGGAAGGAGGAAGCTACGATGAGCGGTCTGTCACCGCCACTGCCACGCTCCTCAGCAGTGTGTTCATGCCAGGCACACTATCACACAGCAGGGCCGGCACAGCGCAGCGCGCTGCCTCCTGGTCCTGCTGCATCTAGTGTGCCCGGCATGCACACACTGCTGAGGAGCGCGGCGGTGAATGCAGATACAGCGGCCCACTACAGGCACCGGCCCACTTCAGGGACCGGCCCACTACAGGGACCGGCCCACTATAGGGACCGGCCCATCTGGCATTTGCCAGAATTTCCCTATGGTCAGTCCGGGCCTGGAGCCACCTACACTGCCAGGTTTGTCATGCCAGAACTGATAGACCTTGTGATAAGCCGACTTGTTGACGCTAATATTTTGCCTGGACGTCCACTTGTTGGCTTGGATGGACAGACTTCATTTTGTATTCTTCCAACTGTCATGACACTCACATGATGCAGTTTGGCAATTTTCTTGGCGGACTGCCATCGATCAGCTATATGATTCTTTTTCTCTTTTCTTGGGAAATCTTCTTCATGGGTGCTTCTCCTTTTGAACCAGTGACCTTTTGCTTTGTAATCAACCTAATAACACACTGAGCTATTAGGGAATGTGGGAGCAGGTTGTAATTTATACTATATGGGAGAAAATATTTTTTTAAACACAAGGAGCAAAATAGTAAAAATGCGGTGACATAACATGAGTCTGCAAAACTAATCATATAGTAAATAGTTGCAACTCAAATATATGTATGAGATAGCCAAGATGATTGTCTATACAATGAAGGTTGTCTCACGCTCAAAGCTGTAGTGGATGGTGAAATCTAGAGCCTGAAAGTCAAAAGTTCAAAACATTGTTTACCTTCTGGAGTAATGTATGAATTTTAGGCTGAGTTCAGAATATTGCTTTGTCCATTTGTATCTTGTTTATTTTTCCTGATTTGTACCTTGATTGCTGTCATCAAACTGTGGTGTAAGAATGTGCAGGACTAGCAACATATGACATAATTAACCTTTTTCTGGTATATAAAAAAAAAATCTGTACAGGGTCACATTGACCTCATGGCACCACACAAGGGTTAATGTCTACTGAAGAGCGTTTACTCATTAAGAGTAAGGTATATGTATATGCACAGGACTATCTAAGTGTATGTGTATGTTCTGTAAGCTGCCTGAAAAAGCGCTAAATAAATGCTAAAACTTAAAACATATCTTTAGCAATGCAAGTTTGATACTTACTGTTCATCCGCAAAGTGCTTAAAAGAAGTGACCGGACCGTTCTCAAGGGGGCTTTACACGCTGCGACATCGCTACCAATATATCGTCGCGGTCACGTCATTAGTGACGCACTTCCGGCGCCGGTAGCGACATCGCAGCGTGTGACAGCTAGGAGCGACGATCAACGATCGCAAAATCGTCCAAAAACGGTGATCGTTGACACGTCGCTCCTTTCCTTAATATCGTTGCTGCCACAGGTACGATGTTGTTTGTCATTCCTGCGGCACCACACATTGCTATGTGTGACACCTCAGGAACGAGGAACATCTCCTTACCTGCGTCCACCGGCAATGAGGAAAAAAGGAGGTGGGCGGGATGTTACGTCCCGCTCATCTCCGCCCCTCCGCTTCTATTGGCCGGCCGCTTAGTGACGCCGCAGTGAAGTCGTTATGACGCTGAACACACCTCCCCCTTGAGGGAGGGATTGTTCGGCGGTCACAGCGACGTCGCTGACAAGGTATGTGCATGTGACGCTAACGTAGCGATAATGTTTGTTACGGCAGCGAGCACCAAATGTCGCACGAACGACGGGGGCGGGTGCTATCGCGCTCGACATCGCTAGCAACCCTTTACTCTTGGAGCCGCTTCCTATTTTATATTTTTTTTTAATCAGATCATTTTTATTAAATAAAACCCCTTTACATACAGTTTTCTGTTTTCTTTTTCCAAACAGGAAAAGGAAACAATAACATAAGATATTGACATAGATACAGATTAGTTCAAAGCAAGCATAGTATTTGTATAGAAAGTGAGTATGGAAAGTATTCAGACCCCTTTACATTTTTCCCTCCGTTTCATTGCGGCCATTTGGTAAATTCAAAAAAGTTCATTTTTTTTCTCATTTTTGTACTGTAGCGCCACTGAGCCACTCAGGGCACTACAGGGAACTGCATCCTCCTGGGGATGCAGGACCTACTCCCTCGGTCCTGTAACACCAGTGCCAGCAACAGCAACACACACCTAAATTCCCAGCTGCCACTCACACCAGGGCTCAAAGGGTTAGTCAGATAAGGGGAGGGCCATCCAGTGGGCAGAGCGAACCGAGGGACTAGACCACTTGGTGGGAGGGGGCAAGCCAGTCTGTGAGAGTCGTAGGAGAGAGCACAATGTGAGGTGCAGGAGTGAAGTGTGCCTGGAGCTGGGTCCGTGTAGCAGTGACCCGGGGGCATGGGAGTCAGGTTGCCAGCATAGGATCAAACAAGTACCTCTGGAACAGAGAGGGTCGCCAGGGACGGTACAAGGGAGCACCACTGGAACCTGATCATGCACAGGGCACAGGGCCCTAGGCAAGGCGACTGTTTCATATGGCCTGGCAATTACCTGCACGGTGAGGGCTCTCCTTGGGCTTTACTGAGCTACAGATCCGGGGGCATCAGCAGTAAAGGGAGGATCGGGGTTCAGACACATACCTCCCCACAGGGTCCACACTGCCAGCCGACCGGACAGACCGCTGTATCACAGCCAGGGGACCCCCAAAGTTTCAAGCTTCGGGGTCTCAACCACACTGAGAGAGCCGGGGTCAGAGCAACCGAGTCACCAACTGGCACTGGTAATACAGTGACCGGAACCAGCCGTCCAAGGGTTAAAAGTGAGTAAGGACTTTTTAATACAATCTACGGACTGGTCTCCCTTACTATTGCGCCATACATCTCCCAAGCTCAGCCCTACCTGCGGAGGGCCTACCACCACGTCTGCCACCAGCCCTGGGAGTACTCACATCAGCAGCGGCGGTTCCACAATCATAACCGCAACCCGCAGGTGGCGTCCCATGAACATTAACTCTTATCTCCCCTGTAAATACTCCCTTTATAAAAAGCACCCAGGGCACGGGAACGGGCAACGGCCACCACAGTGTTACGGTTGCTGCGAGCACTGGAGACTAAGTCCAGATTTCTTGCTACTGCACATGTGCGAGCGCTGGAGACTAAGTCCAGATTTCTTGCTACTGCACATGTGCGAGCGCTGGAGACTAAGTCCAGATTTCTTGCTACTGCACATGTGCGAGCGCTGGAGACTAAGTCCAATCTTGGAGCCATTGCACATGTGCGGGTGACATCATCGCTGACACGAGGTCACATGTCTCTGACACCTTCTATGCCGATTGGTCGCTGGTCATGTGCTTGTGACGTCTTGCTCGGTGATAGGCCAGCATGACGTCACTCCTGTCGTTCTGGCAGCGGATTGGCTCTGGTGTCCTCCATCTTGGATGAGGCACAGAGTCTATATAAGACCCTGACACACGCCGCATGGTGCTCAGTCCTCTTGGTTCATGCATATGAGTAGACGCTCTGTGCGCGTTCCTCTAGGCATTCCTCTGTCTATGCTAGGTGAGCGCTACCGGCAGGGTAGCGTTCTTATACCTTACAGCTTCGGCTGCTGTCCGTATCCTTACCTCTTAGGGGAGCGGACATAGGCAGGTGCCTGAGGCACATGGTCTGGCTGGGCCTTGTGATTCTACTCGTAGGTGGACGTTGCCGCTAGGGTAACGTTCCTTATACTGCGTCTGGCAGTTGTTCGTATCCTCGCACACTAGGGGAGCGAACAGAGGTAGGAGCTTTGTGCGGCTTACGCTGCTGTTCGTCTCTTTTGCACCACTAGAAGAGCGGACCTAGGCAGGTGCCATATCTAGTGGTTCGTGTCCTCGCACACTAGTGGAGCGAACGCAGGTAGGAGCTTTGTGCGGCTTACGCTGCTGTTCGTCTCTTTTGCACCACTAGAAGAGCGGACCTAGGTAGGTGCCATTTCGCACACATTGCCTTTGTCTCTGTGATTATTAACAGAGATCATTCCACACACCCTCCAAGTAAGGGAGGAATTGCTTTACTTACTTATTATATCCTTCTGTGAGTTAACAGAGGTATTGCACTCTGCCATAGTCTGCAGCAAAGTCTTTGCACGGTGGACCCTGACTGTCTGATACTCCTTTCAGTTATTATCAGACAGCCCCCCGTAACATTAGGACTGAGCCAAGGGTCTGGCAGTTATGGCAGAATATCAGCAGTTACACCGTTACATACAAGTACTTGAGTCACGGCTCAAGAGTATAGAGGATAAACCTCAGACCATGGTGACATCTGCACATGATCCTCGACTTGCTCTGCCAAACAGATATTCTGGCGATGCCAGATCATGTCGTGGTTTCATTAGTCAGTGTCAGATACACCTAGAGGTCAACTCTTCTCGCTTCTCTACGGAGAGGTCCAGAGTAGGCTTTATCATCTCCTTACTTCAGGACAAAGCCTTAGAATGGGCGACTCCCCTATGGGAGCGCTCTGATGTGGTTACTCTGAGACATCAAGACTTTCTTGATGCTCTTAAGGCGGTATTCATGGGTCCGCAGGTTACCCATGATGCGGCCCTGAGACTGTTAGATCTATCTCAGGGTTCGTTATCCACTAGTTCTTATGCCATTGCTTTTAGAACTCTGGTGGCAGAACTAGATTGGCCAGAGAAGGTGTTGATTCCTATCTTCTGGAGAGGGTTGGCAGGCTATGTCAAGGATGCCCTTGCTACTCGTGAGGTCCCTGCTTCTCTGGAGGACTTGATCACAGTAGCAACGAGGATCGATGTACGCCATAAGGAACGTAGACTCGAGGTCTCTTCCTCACGCCCTAAGCATCGGGCTATTCCAGTTGTTGAGGGTCCACTACCATCTTCCTCAGCATCTGAAACATCTCCCACTCCTATGGAGTTAGGTCATACGTCCTCCAGACTACGCAAGTCTGGTCCTCCTATATGTTACGTATGTCGTCAAGCTGGGCACTATGCCAACAAGTGTCCTAGTCGTCAGGGAAACTCCCTGGCCTAGTAACCATTAGAGGGGGGTTACTAGAGACGTCTTCTGCACCCTCTAAGTGTTGTATCCCAGGTCAGCTCTCGTTATCTGAGAATACATGGCCTATTATGGCTTTTGTGGATTCCGGAGCTGACGGGATTTTTGTGTCCTCAGGATTTGTAAAGGGACACAATATTCCCTCTATCATGTTAGAGGCGCCTATTCCTGTCCGTGTTGTTAATGGAACTATGTTGTCTGACTCCATTACATTGAGGACAGTTCCCTTGCGCCTTTCCCTGTCTCAGGGTCACATAGAGGAGATTTCTTTTCTTGTTTTGCCTGAGGGTATAGACGACGTCCTTCTGGGTCTTCCATGGCTTCGGACTCATGCTCCTCACATTGACTGGGAGTCTGACAGCATTATTAGTTGGGGTTCGAAATGTCAGTCCCGATGTCTTCCCTTACCACCTAAGGTCGTTGCGGTTGCATCAACTGATCTCTCTCCCATACCTACACCCTATTTGGATTTCGCTGACGTGTTCTCCAAACAGGGTGCTGAGGTTCTTCCACCCCATAGGCCGTATGACTGTGCCATAGACCTTATCCCAGGTTCGGTTCCACCTAAAGGCAGGGTTTACCCCCTGTCGATACCTGAGTCGGAGGCCATGTCGACCTATATAAGAGAGAGCTTAGAGAAGGGGTTCATTCGTAAGTCTGTCTCTCCCGCGGGAGCTGGGTTTTTCTTTGTTCGGAAGAAAGAGGGTGATTTGCGTCCCTGCATAGATTACAGGGGTCTCAACGCAATCACAATAAAGAACAAATACCCATTACCTTTAATTTCGGAGCTCTTTGACAGACTGAGAGGAGCTCAAGTTTTTACAAAGTTGGATCTGCGGGGTGCGTATAACTTGGTACGAATTCGAAAGGGTGACGAATGGAAGACCGCTTTTAACACCCGAGACGGTCACTATGAATACCTCGTCATGCCTTTTGGGTTATGTAATGCACCCGCAGTATTTCAGGACTTCGTAAACGATGTGTTCAGGGATTTACTGTTATCCTCAGTAGTGGTGTATCTGGACGACATCCTGATTTTTTCTCCTGATCTGGAGACTCATCGTCAGGATGTCGTTCGTGTCCTTTCCCGTTTAAGGGAGCACTCATTGTTTGCTAAACTCGAGAAATGTGTATTCGAGCAGTCCTCATTGCCTTTTTTGGGTTACATTATCTCACAAGAGGGTCTGGCTATGGATCCTGCGAAGCTCTCTGCTGTCCTGCAATGGTCCGAACCTCATTCCTTGAAGGCGGTGCAACGCTTCTTAGGATTCATAAATTATTACAGGCAGTTCATACCCCATTTTTCTACTTTGGTGGCCCCTTTGGTGGCCTTGACTAAGAAAGGTGCTAATCCCAAAGCCTGGTCTACTGAGACATCTCAGGCTTTTGAGGCAGTAAAAAGACACTTTTCAACTGCTCCCGTTCTTCAAAGACCCGATGAGAGTAAGCCCTTCCTCTTAGAGGTTGATGCCTCTTCAGTGGGTGCTGGTGCGGTCTTGTATCAAAAGAACGGTGCAGGTAGAAAAAGGCCGTGTTTCTTCTTTGCTAAAACCTTTTCACCGGCAGAGAGAAACTATACCATTGGGGATAGGGAACTGCTCGCCTTGAGATTAGCCTTGGAGGAGTGGCGTCACTTGCTGGAAGGAGCGAAACATCCTTTCCAGGTCTATACAGACCATAAGAATCTGACGTACTTACAAACCGCTCAGCGTCTGAATCCTCGCCAAGCCCGCTGGTCCTTGTTTTTCTCCCGCTTTCACTTCTCCATCAACTATCTGTCTGGGAGTAAGAATAACAAGGCAGACGCCCTGTCTCGCTCTATGCTTTCTACCCAGGAAGAGATTGACGAACCTCGTCTTATCCTTCCCTCCAGGGTTTTTCATACGCTCTCCCCTGTGACGTTAGACCAAATCCCACCGGGCAAGACCTTTGTTCCGCCTGATCGACAGAATGATATACTGTCATGGGCCCACACCTCAAAGGTGGGTGGGCATTTTGGTATTAGGCGGACACGAGAGTTACTGGAGAGGTGGTATTGGTGGCCACACTTAGCCAGCCACGTCAAGAGATATGTCAGTTCCTGCTACTCGTGTGCTCGCAACCGTCCATTACGGCAGAGACCGGCTGGGCTCTTGCATCCTTTACCAGTGCCAGATAGACCATGGGAGGTGGTAGGCATGGACTTTGTGGGTGATCTTCCATGTTCACAGGGACATAGATTTGTGTGGGTCATTACGGACCATTTCTCCCGGATGGTTCATCTCGTACCGTTATCGAGAATCCCATCTTCCAGGGTACTAGCCAAACTATTCCTCAAGCATGTCTTTAGGCTTCACGGGATGCCAGATCGTATCATTTGTGATAGAGGCCCGCAATTTACTTCCCGTTTCTGGCGAGATCTTTGTAGCCTTCTGCAAATTGAGTTGAATCTCTCTTCGGCATACCATCCGGAGACTAATGGTTTGGTTGAACGTACCAATCAATCTATGATTATATACCTTCGACACTTTGTTGCTGAGAACCACGATAACTGGTCCTCCCTCCTACCCTGGGCAGAATTTGCCCTTAACAATTCGCTGGCTGAGGCCACTGGGCAGACACCGTTCGTACTCAATAATGGGCAACACCCTAGGGTACCAGTACCGTTTCCCGCTGCTGCACCTCCTCCTCTTGTGGCCGACTGGGCAACTAATGCCAGAGAGGTTTGGGATCGGACTCAAGAGTCGATCCAAGCAGCTAAGGACCGTATGAAGACGGTGTCCGATCGGTTTCGTCGCCCGGCTCCTGTCTTTTCTCCAGGGGACTTTGTGTGGCTCTCTGCAAAACACGTGAGACTTAGAGTGAGCTCTGTCAAATTTGCTCCTCGCTTCCTGGGTCCTTATGAGGTTCTTCGACAGGTAAATCCTGTAGTCTATCAATTGAAGTTACCTGTCCATCTTAGGATTCATGACAAATTCCATGTCTCACTGCTAAAGCCGGCTATTTTACCTCACGCTCGTGAAGTGCACTCTCCTGCCTCTGATTCCTCTCGCTCTAGCTATGAGGTACGAGCCATAGTTGGTTCTAAGATGGTTAGAGGGCGCAGGTTCTTCTTGATAGATTGGGAGGGCTATGGTCCGGAACATCGCTCTTGGGAGCCTGAGGAGGCTGTCCATGCTCCCGACTTAGTTGCCGATTACCTGCGTCGCCGGGAGGGGGGCCCTTGAGGGGGAGGTACTGTTACGGTTGCTGCGAGCACTGGAGACTAAGTCCAGATTTCTTGCTACTGCACATGTGCGAGCGCTGGAGACTAAGTCCAGATTTCTTGCTACTGCACATGTGCGAGCGCTGGAGACTAAGTCCAGATTTCTTGCTACTGCACATGTGCGAGCGCTGGAGACTAAGTCCAATCTTGGAGCCATTGCACATGTGCGGGTGACATCATCGCTGACACGAGGTCACATGTCTCTGACACCTTCTATGCCGATTGGTCGCTGGTCATGTGCTTGTGACGTCTTGCTCGGTGATAGGCCAGCATGACGTCACTCCTGTCGTTCTGGCAGCGGATTGGCTCTGGTGTCCTCCATCTTGGATGAGGCACAGAGTCTATATAAGACCCTGACACACGCCGCATGGTGCTCAGTCCTCTTGGTTCATGCATATGAGTAGACGCTCTGTGCGCGTTCCTCTAGGCATTCCTCTGTCTATGCTAGGTGAGCGCTACCGGCAGGGTAGCGTTCTTATACCTTACAGCTTCGGCTGCTGTCCGTATCCTTACCTCTTAGGGGAGCGGACATAGGCAGGTGCCTGAGGCACATGGTCTGGCTGGGCCTTGTGATTCTACTCGTAGGTGGACGTTGCCGCTAGGGTAACGTTCCTTATACTGCGTCTGGCAGTTGTTCGTATCCTCGCACACTAGGGGAGCGAACAGAGGTAGGAGCTTTGTGCGGCTTACGCTGCTGTTCGTCTCTTTTGCACCACTAGAAGAGCGGACCTAGGCAGGTGCCATATCTAGTGGTTCGTGTCCTCGCACACTAGTGGAGCGAACGCAGGTAGGAGCTTTGTGCGGCTTACGCTGCTGTTCGTCTCTTTTGCACCACTAGAAGAGCGGACCTAGGTAGGTGCCATTTCGCACACATTGCCTTTGTCTCTGTGATTATTAACAGAGATCATTCCACACACCCTCCAAGTAAGGGAGGAATTGCTTTACTTACTTATTATATCCTTCTGTGAGTTAACAGAGGTATTGCACTCTGCCATAGTCTGCAGCAAAGTCTTTGCACGGTGGACCCTGACTGTCTGATACTCCTTTCAGTTATTATCAGACAGCCCCCCGTAACACACAGTGACATCCCCAATTGTATATACTGCCCGGGACCGAGTACCCCATTCCCTGGGAGACACAGTACACTCTGCACCCCATCTTGACAAATATAAAACAGAAATGTAAACATTTTTGCAAATTTTTTAAACAAGTAAAACTGAAATATCACATGGTCATAAGTATTCAGACCCTTTGCTCAGTATTGAGTAGAAGCACCCTCCTTTTGAGCTAGTACAGCCATAAGTCTTTTTGGGAATAATGTAACAAGTTTTTCACACCTGGATTTGGGGATCCTCTGTCTTTCTTCCTTGCAGATCCTCTCCAGTTCCATTAGGTTGGATGGTGAACGTTGGTGGACAGCCATTTTCAAGTCTCTCCAGATAAGCTCATTTGGGTTTAGGTTAGGGCTCTGGCTGAGCCAGTCAAGAATAGTCACAGAGTTGTTGTGAAGCCACAGAGTTGTTGTGAAGCCACTCCTTTGTTATTTTAGCTGTGTGCTTAGGGTCATTGTCTTACTGGAAGGTTAACCTTTGGCCAAGTCTGAGGTCCAGAGCACTCTGCAAGAGGTTTTCTTCCAGGATATCTCTGTACTTGGCCGCATTCATCTTTCCTTCAATTGCAACCAGTTGTCCTTGCCCTGCAGCTGAAAAACACCCCCATAGCATGATGCTGTCACCACCAGGTTTTACTGTTGGCATTGTATTTGGCAGGTGCTGAGCAGTGCCTGGTTTTCTCCACACAAACCGCTTAGAATTATCAACAAAAAGTTCTATCTTCGTCTCATCAGACCAGAGAATCTTATTTCTCATAGTCCGGTAGTCCTCTATGTGTATTTTTTTTTTTGCAAAGTCTATGCGGGCTGTCATATGTCTTGCACTGAGGAGAGGCTTTCGTGATGCCCCTCTGCCATAAAGGCCCGACTGGTGGAGGGGTGTAGTGATAGTTGACTTTGTGGAACTTTCTCCCATCTCCCTACTGCATCTCTGGAGCTCAGCCACAGTGATTTTGGGATTCTTCTTTAACTCTCTCACAGAGGGTCTTATCCCATGATTGCTCAGTTTGGCTGGACGACCAAGTCTAGGAAGCGTTCTGGTGGTCCCTAACGTCTTCCATTTAAGGATTATGGAGGCCACTGTGCTCTTAGGAACCTTGAATACTGCAAAAATTCTTTTGTAACCTTGTCCAGATCAGTGCCTTGCCAGAATTCTGTCTCTGACCTCCTTGGGCAGTTCTCATTTGGTCTGACATGTACTGTGAGCTGTGAGGTCTTATATAGTCAGGTGTGCGCCTTTCCAAATCACGTCCTATTAGTTTAATTACACACAGCTGGACTCCAATGAAGGAGTAGAACCATCTCAAGGAGGATCACAAGGAAATGGACAGCATGTGAATTAAATACGAGTGTCTGAGCAAAGGGTCTGAATACTTATGACCATGTGATATTTCAGTTTTTCTTGTTTAAAAAATTTGCAAACATTTCTACATTTCTGTTATTTTCTGTCAAGATGGGATGCCGAGTGTACATTAATGAGAAAAAATGAACTTTTACCAAATGGCTGCAATGAAACAAAGAGTGAAAAATCTGAATATTTTATGTACCCACTCTATACACTAACAAGCAAAAGAATAACAATGTTTAGAAGTTTTGACTTTCAGGCTCCATACCTCACCATCGACTACAGATTTGAACGTGAGACTACGGCGGGCTTTGCACATTCCGACATCGCAAGCCGATGCTGCGATGTCGCACGCGATAATCCCCGCCCCCGTCGCAGGTACGATATCTTGTGATAGCTGGCGTAGCAAAAATTATCGCTACCCCAGCTTCACATGCACTCACCTGCCCTGCGACCGTCGCTCTGGCCGGCGACCCGCCTCCTTCCTAAGAGGGCGGGCCGTGCGGCGTCATAGCAACGTCACACGGCAGGCGGCCAATAGCGGCGGAGGGGCGGAGATGAGCAGGATGTAAACATCCCGCCCACCTCCTTCCTTCCGTAGAGCCGCCGGCGGCAGGTAGTAGAAGTTCATCGCTCCTGCGGCTTCATACACAGCGATGTGTGCTGCCACAGGAACGAGGAACAACATCGTACCTGTCGCTGCACCGGCATTATGGAAATGTCGGTGAATGCAACGATGATACGATAACGACGTTTTTGCGCTCGTTCATCTTATCATCTAGCATTTACACAGTACGATGTCGAAAGTGACGCCGGATGTGCGTCACTTTCGATTTGACCCCACCGACATAGCACGTGCGATGTCGCAACGTGCAAAGCCACCCTACCTTCATTTTATAGACAATCCTCTTACAACTATTTAGCATATGATTAGTAATGTAGATTCTGGTCATGTCACTGCATTGTTACTGTTTTGCTCCTAAAAAAAAATCTAAATTTTAAGTTTTATTATTTTGTCAGTATTTTGTAAATCTATCTTAGGCTTTCAACAATCCCTGAATTCTTCTGAATGTGCTCTCAATCAGATTTGGACGTCCACCTCTTGGCTTTTCACTGGACAGATGGACTTCATTTCATAGTCTTCCAACTATCATGGCACTCACATGGTGTAATTTGGCAATTTTCTTGGACAAGAGACCATTATCGATGAGCGATGATACTGTTCCTCTTTTCTTGGGAAATTTTCTTCATGGCTGCTCCTCAATTCAAACCACTGACCTTTCAATTGAGAATCAACCTATAACACACTGAGTTATTAGGGAATGTGAGAACATGTTCTAATTTGTAGTATACAGGAAGAACAAGATTTTTTCCACCACCGGGAGCAAAACTATAACAATGCAGTGACATGATAAGAATCTGTATAGCTAATCATATGCTGTATAGAAGCAAGTCAAATTAGTAGTGGATGGTGAGATATGGAGCCTGAAAGTCAAAACATTTATACTCGTCAGTGTAGATGTCAACTAATCAAAAACAACAGTAAAGCAACAAGTTTTGGCATTAACTAGCCAATTTAGTAGAGAGAACATCCATCTAGCCAAGAGCTGATTCTCATTGACTATTCTGTTACAGTTTTCTAATTTCAATTATTCCTTCTTTTCTCTGTTTTACTAGAGGCCTAAGTATAAGATGACAGAGAATAGAAAGAATCACTCTCTTATTAGTATGTAGGAAGGCAAACCAGGAGTATCCAACCAGATCACTATTTTATACATAAAAGTAAAAAAAAAATACAAATAGCAAAGCAGCCACAATTATGACCAAAAAGTCGTCATAAAAAAACCCACCAGGAAAATCACCACCAGCGTTTTCCTGAAGACTCTTCTGTTTGAAATACTTGGCATGCTTGCCTAAATTTAAAAGACTTTGTGTCAATACACCAAAATACCTTACTTTTATTGAATCCTTAAAGGGAACCAATCACCAGGATTTTCGTATATAACCTAAACCGGGTGCTATACTGGCACTGTCATGCTGATTCTAAACATACCTTAAGTGGTCAGCTCGGATGTTTAGGTTTTGAAATCTAAAAAAGTAAACTTTATAAAATGAGCTGCTTGTTGAGTGACAGTTGCACTGGAGCAGATCATATATTCAGCTCCACCTACGTTGATCTATGTTTTTTGTAGTTTCCTCAGTTCCTCTTTAAAGAAAAGCAATAGGATGCATTGTGGTACACTGTAATTACCGCAAGGATTTTACAGCAGGCAGATGATCCCAATTTTGGGGAAAGCTGAGAAAGAAAAAGGCAGGGCACTACTCTATATAGTCAGGATCAGTTCACAACCAAGCATGTCACTGCTGTACACTCTGCCGGTAATGCGTTTAACTGTTTTTTTTGCCAGGATAATCACAGCTCCGTGGTGCTCATATGCAAAGTCCACAAAAGTTCAAGGCATAAAAGTTAAGAAAAAATATGAGCACTCACCGGTTATTTGCTGTGTGGAAAAACCTTTTATTCAGGCATCGGAGTTACATGCTGTGCAGGGAGGGGAGAGGGAAGGAACAGGCAGCACGTGTAGACGACGATCGTTTCGCACACCTGCGGTGCTTCGACGGGTTTGATTGCAGAAGATTAACTTTTATGAGATGATCCCAGTTTTGTTTTTTGATAAGCGATTTGAACCCCTTCTTAATATGTGACATACTTTATTTCATACATTGGGTCTCACTCAGGAGCTGAGCTTGCATTTAGTCCTAAGAGGAAGGACTAAAAGTTACAGTGACATTTTTTTTTTTAAAATATAAAAAAGTGAATTTAAAAAATTAAAAATCACCCTCTTCTTCCTCCAACTAAAAATATAGAAATGAAAAAAATACATGTGATGCCCCTGGACTATCGGGTCGTCACAGGGTATTGCACAATCTGCCCTCCCGTGCAGTATCCACCTCCTTCTTGGTTTAGGGTCCCTAACTACATCAGCTAATCAAATCCTAGATACACCCTGCACCACACCCACCAAACACACCAGTGGACGACTTGAGTGGAATAGAGTTGCCCACTTGGGGGGTTGGGGAGGGGAGGTCAGAAGTATCAAAAGAGAGAGTTGAGTTTGAGAAGTGAAAGTGAGAGGAGGTCGGGAGCGGGGCTCCTGGGAAGAAATCTAGGTGGCAGACGGTGGTCTGGGCCTAAAGGAGCTGGAGAACCGCTCACAGGGGATCGTGGCAAGGGGCACGGATCTGTCGAGGAGGACAGCCGGCGGCTTTGCACCATCACCGGGCTGGGACCAAGATATGACGGGGTGCGTGCACCCTAGGTCGGGGAGTAGCTTTAGGCAACCTGATAATTTACCTGAGGAGAATGGAGCCTTCAAGATCTGTTCCCACCCACTCCAAAATCAGGGCATTAGCACAACGAGGGGGATAGGACTCTCCACTTCAAAACGGTCCAGAAAATCCCACATGTGAGACCTGAGAGCAAGCTCCCACACTTAGCCATAGTGGGGAGCGGGACCCGGCAAGTTTCACACTACCGGGACTACCAAAGAAGTAAACTTAGTGCCAGGAGGCAGGTCACGGATCACCAGGCAGCACCATTGGGGACGGGACCCGAACTAAGCTCCCCTCAGCGGCAGCGGTGTCCAGAGACTTGTTTGGCCAGTTGTCAGTGTCAGCTTAATGGACTGAGTGAGTACAACAGTGACCCCTTTGCATCCAACGGCTCTCCCCTTCAATCATCGAGTCCCGGGGTATCCCCCCTACCCGTGGAGGGTCACAACACCTGGCTGCCCCACTCTATCATCCCCGGGTACTCCCAATTGCAGCGGTGGTACTCCTAATTACCACACACCACGGGTGGCGTCACAAACTCTATAAAATCCCCTGTAAATACCCCCTTCATTTGAGTGGCCGCATGACCCCCGGGTCCGGAGACCCTCGAGCCACTGAGAACCTGGATCAGAGCATCTTGGCTGCTGGCATGGGGGCGGCACATACATACATGTGGTATCACTGCTCCCATAAAAGTCTGGACTACAAAAATGTTAAATTAATTACTGTAATCCAATTGGAAGCCATTTCCTCTCTTAGCTTGCTTTGTAACAGGAACAGAGGGGATTATAAAGTCTATAGATCAACATTCGTGGAGACTGAAAGAAGGATCACTAATGTCAGCATCCAGTGTGTGTTCCAATGATCTGGAGTAGAATATAAAGCTAAAACCCACTGCTTTGCACACAATCAATATTTCTCATTGACTGTAACAACCTGGCCTGCCTTTAAAGGAGTTGTCCATGACTCCCTTCCCTGCCATGGGGCTAAAAACCTACTGGTAGGTAGCTGGTAACAATCTGCCTGCCTGTTCTGCCCGGCGATGATCTCTACTGGTTCAGGAGATAATTTTGTAGGGGGCATTGTGGCTATAATCAGTGACCTCCCTGACTGCTGGGCCCTGGTTTAAGAGGGGTTAACAAGTGTCATCCCATATGTCTGCTCTCCCCACTTTCGTTCTGCCAATGGGATTAACTCCCTCTCCTCCCCTTTATAAGGGGTGATCCTGTCGCAGAAGGGTGCCGCCTCCGCTGTGGCAACCGGGGCTGCTCGAGTGGCGCTCGGATCCGGGATCGTGTCCTGGGCTCGGGTGGTGACCGGACTCGGGGCTCGTGCAACAGAGGGAGCGGAACTGCACTCAAACTCCAACTGAACTGGTTCCCTCCCTGTGTCACCTCAAGACCCCTAGGTGGGCGTTCCCATCCGCCTGGTCCCGCCCACTGGTGTGTCCTGGCTGTCATAAAGGGGCGACTAGGATTTGTGGCTGGTGTTCCTGTGTGTGGGAGTGTATTGTAAAGGAGGAGGCGATTCCTGTACCCTTGGTGGGGGTGTACAGTCATCTGTGACTACCTGGTTTTGCCAGGGCGTCACAATCCTACTGTTTCCGGCCTCTCTCTGCCACGCAGGACTTGGAGGCAACTCTCCCACCCTCCTTCCCTGTTTAATTTTGTGTTTTATGTTACCAGTTTATGTTTTAGATATGTTATTTAAGTCACAGATGTGATCACTGCCCGACTAATGGCCTGCTAATGCAGGATTAATCAGTCGGAAGTCCGCCGTGTTATGCTGCAAGTGTTTGCACTAGGCCTTTTGTGGCCTTTCTAAGAGTTAATGTTTACAATGGCTGTGACCGACCTCCATCCATTAAAGGACTTTTGTTTAAGTTGTGTGTTTTATTTATATGGGATTTTTTGGGGGGTGGTGTTGGGTCTCGGCAGTTTGGTTCCTTGACCTCACGTTTACAGTGCAGCTCTTCATCTTCTGCTCTGCCGATGGGATGTCATTTCCGTTATCATGCTGATTGACATCCTGCTCACCGCAGTTAGACACCAGGGATGCAGCTGTCAATCATCATGACGTCAGCAGTGACTACCCCTTCCATAGAGCAGAGCAAGAGAAAGAGCCGCTATGCTGACATGAGGTCAAAGGAAACAGGAAAATCGTCATCAGGAACGGTCAATGACACTCTGAGCTAGAAGAGATTGTCGCAGGACATAGGGCAGAACAGGGAAGTTGTTACTCCACAAAGGGAAAAAAAAACTAAAGTTCTGCATATTCCCTTTAATGTTACTGCACGCAGGACACACATACATTTATAGCTAGAAACAGCTTTCTAATACTCTAAAAAAAAGATAACATTATTTTAACTAAATTCTGTTCAGTGCATTTGATTGACCTTGTTATAGGACAATTTCATTGACCTTGATATAGGACAACACATCGGGAGACTAAAGGTCCCCATACACATTAGATTAAAGCGGGCTTTACACTCTGCAACATCACTAGCCGATGCTAGCGATGTCGAGCGTAATAGTGTCGCGGGCGGGGAGGGCGCTGCGCTCACCCACTGCTCGGGTCCGGCTGCTGCTGCTGCTCGCTCGGTCAGTGGCTCGAGCGGTGGGCCGGATTCCGGGGACTCGAGCGGCGCTCCTCGCCCGTGAGTGAAAGGGGTGGTTTAGTTTAGGGATATTGTCCGTGACAACACCCACGGTTTGTGGTGAGGTTGGGACACCACCGCTGCTCTGTGCGGGGATCCCGGGAGTGTTGACAGGGAGCAGCTGAGATGTTTTCTCCCCTCCATGGGTAGGGGGGTTTTTGGTGGTCCCGGGGCCCGGTGGTGGAGGTCGGAAGGTGGAATGCGGGGCCTGGCCGGGTGCAGGGTCGCGGGGCAGCGCAGTGCCAGACGGCACGGTGGTACTTACTCAGCCAGTAACGCACACGGAGTCTCTGGTAAAACAAATGGCTGGATGAACGAGTCCCACAGACGGCTGCGGCGGTCACTCCCGGTAGGTTGGCGGTAACTGTCTCTCCCTGCACCGGTGTCCTGTTCTCGGCCCCATTGGCTTCCCACTGATTGCCCGCTCCCTAGCGGTATGTTGGCTAAGGGAGCCCTTCCATTGCCCGCAGGCTCTGGCCCTGGGAGCTCTAGCTCTGGCGGTAGCTTTATCTCCCTCACGGTTTGGACGGTTGCCTTCAGTCGGGTCTTTACTGCTGGGAAACCCCGGAGGTTCCCGTCGCTGATGGATTTGACCGGTTTTAAGGCGACTCCTAGCCTGGTCGGGGTCCGTAGGCCCTGCCGGATGGTGCTGGCTTCTCTTCGCTCCCCGGTTCAGTACCGGCGGGCCACCACCCGTCCCCGGTCCTTACGGTTGCGCGTCAATCGGCCTCTCCTGCAGACGGTCACCACCGTCTGCCAACCTTGCTGTCAGGTTCCCGAGCCACGTACCCGGACACGGTCAGTCTGCTCCTCTACTACTACTTCCCCTGACTCTCTCTCTCTACTCCTCGTCACTATCTGACCTTCTTTCCCGCCTCCAGGACTGTGAACTCCTTGGTGGGAGGAGCCAACCACCTGGCTCCGCCCCGCTTGGTGTGGACATCAGCCCCTGGAGGGAGGCAACAAGGGTTTGTGTTTGACTTAGGTGTTCCTAACCGGGGTGTGGGGTGTGTTGTTGCAGTACCTTTGACGTCCTGGCTTGTCCAGGGCGCCACATTAGCACCCGCCCCCATGGCACGGCTGATATGCGAGCATTATCTCTACGGCAGCGTCACACACACATACCTGATCTGCGATGTCGCTGTGACCGGCGAACTGCCTCCTTTCTAAGGGGGCGGTACGTTCAGCATCACAGCGACGTCACAGCAGCGTCACTGAACCGCCGCCCAATAGAAAAGGAGGGGAGGAGATAAGCGGCCAGAACATGCCGCCCACCTCCTTTCTTCCTCCTTTTCAGGTGGACGCAGGTAACGAGATGTTTGTCGTTCCAGCGGCGTCACACATAGCGATGTGTGATACCGCAGGAACGACAAACAACATCGTTACTGCAGCAGCACCGATAATTGGGAAGAGGCGGCATGTCACCGATGAGCAATTTTAAACGTTTTTTCGACGATTCAAAATCGCTCATAGGTGTCACACACAACGACATTGCTAAAGTGGCCGGATGTGGGTCACAAAATCCGTGACCCCAACGAGATCGCTTTAGCAATCTCGTAGCGTGTAAAGCCACCTTAAGGATAGATGATGTCAGCGAAGATAAGGATCCTACATTTGTGTTTTCAGACTGACGATTCTTTTGTTCTCAGAGAGATAAGTCACAACCAGAGGAGTCTGGCAACAGCTCTCTCAAAGAGCACTCATGTGGAGGAGTCAACAGCTCTCTCAGTGAGCACTCTGTGTGGAGGAGTCAAAGAGAAATCTGCCGGACAAACAATTCACTGAGAGCCATCTACTGTGCATGGAACCCTTAACTTAATAAAATTAGGCTGTCAAATATTATTATTATTATAGTGCCATTTATTCCATGGCGCTTTACATGTGAAAAGGGGTATACATCGTAAGGACAAGTACAATAATTATAAACAATACAAGGCATAGACAGGTATAGGAGGAAACCGCGAGGGCTCACAATCTACAAGGGATAGGTGCGGATACAGTAGATGAGGATAGAGATGGTCGTGTGGTACTATAACCAATACTAAAGATGTCTATCTATATCCAGAGTAATCATAATAGTAATTATAATAATTATAATAATAAAAAACATTTGTATAATGCATCCAGTACAAGTAGTGCCTATTTTGGCTTAACAATCACCTATACAGTAGAGGTAGGATAATATACTGCAAGTAAGATGAAGAAGATAAATAGAAAATGGATACAGAAAAAAGAACAGTGTAGCCAAATAGGTCTAATTTGGTGAAGATAGGGCTTTCTTTATCCAATAATCCCTTTCACCAAAAGGTGGAGGGGGATTGGAATAAAGGCTTATAATCAGTAGCACACAGAATACTCATGCTCCAGTATAGAAGATTCCAGGGGGCGTCTGAGTTCACTCAGAGGGCATTGCATTTCTTCCTGAAGGACATGTTCTGCAGCCAGTCTGACCTCCTCCAAGTGTGTTGCAATCTTTAGCCTCCTAGCCTACAGGTTTGGGTGTAGCCTCCTAGAAGTTTAGATGTAGCGCCCACCTACTGGTTCATTTCTCCCTGGCACTAGAATCACTCCAATTACTAGAAGCCCTTGCTCTCTCTTCTACATAATAGTGCTGTATGTGTGGCGCCCCTGATGCTCTGGTCACCACAGGGTACTGGACCTCAGTTAAGGTGTGGTACCCTTTCAAAGCATAGCTGTGAGAATGATTTTCTACGATACTCTAATGTCTATTATGCCCTTAACACCACCTCCATGCCCATCAGCTGTCTCATCAAAACCTTCTGGACTTCTTAGTTGTTTAGGGGCATCTTCCAGTAAATGTCATGTAGTAGTCTGTACCCACAGTGCCCTGTCCTTTGGCTGCAGTCATCATTTCACAAAGGTCACAAAAATAAGGCCGGATCTCAAGTTATTTAATCATATGTTTGGTGCAGACACTGCTTAATCCATGCCTCCTCTTCTTCTGAATTGTTGGGTTCCTCCACAGGCCTCCATAGAGTACAAACAATGAGAGGTGAAAGATAGGTGGGGATAATGATACCCAGGTTTAATCAGCATTTTTTATGCTTTTTAGTAAATTAGACAATGTAGTGGGGTCCTTTCTCCAAGAGAAAGTAGTTGCAGAAGTGTCTATTTCAATCCCTACACTATCAGTCACTGTCTTTAGTGACATATATCTTTATATTGCCTATCCTCTAAGCTCTCACTTTTAAGAGACTGACAGAAACAAGATTTTAAACAAATGATTATGTGCATATCTGGCTTCTGATCTCTACTGAGTAAGTGACAGTGGATCAGGAATGCCATTTCGATCACCTGTGTAAAACAATGCACTGGTAGATAAAACGTTCAATTACTAGTTGCAAGGTTTGTTTTGGGATCTGGCTTGGGATTACATTAAGCATTTTCCATATTGGATTACCCAGTTGTTGATAGTACTTTTAGTGCTTACAAAGTGCATGGCAGATCCATCTGGTGGTGGTATAACAAAAACTGCAAGTATGCCGTGCTTAAATACTGGACATAGTCTGGGACACCAAGGTTACCAATGTGTGGCTACAGCAAATTATGTCCCAGCAACCTTCTCCTGCCTCCAACTTGTCCACGGATCTTAGATCCACCATGCATCCGGGACTTGTCGGGGGTGCATGGTCACATAGAGATAGAAATCCAATAAATGTTGCATATAAGAAGAAAATAAAAGCGGCCCTACTCCAGCAGTGTGACTCCGGTTTATTCAAAGGTGCAGATAAAATGTAGTGGTGAGGCCGGGTGCAGGCTTCCACAGAACTATGACCATTTTGCGCTGGCATGTGCCTGGGCATGGACCCGTAGAAACCCACTTCAGTGCTAAACAGCCATAGTTCTGTGGAAGTCTTCACCCGACCTCACCACTACTTTTCATCCGCAGCTTTGAATAAACCACAGTAACACCGCTTTTTCTTTTCTTCTTATAAGCAACATTCAATAGTGCATTTTCCATTACATATTTTTACACATGAGGTGTTCCTTTTCTTCTTATTAGAAGTTTCCTCCTAGGTTCCTAGAATGCGTTACAGTTACCAAGGTCAAGACTGGTAGTTCCTTCATCACCCATTACCTGGATATTTTTTCATTTTTCAGTCTGGCGAACGCTACCAGCTGCATATTACTTCTTCATCTCATAAAAAAACAGTCAACAGTAAAAGACATGTCTGCACTAGAGTTGAGCGCGGTTCGCGGTTCGAGGTTCTCCAGTTCGCGGCTCGAGTGATTCTGAGGGCTGTTCTAGATCGAACTAGAACTCGAGCTTTTTGCTAAAGCTCGATAGTTCTAGATATGTTCGAGAACGGTTGTAGCAGCAAAAAGACAAGCTAATTACTAGCTGGCTTTCCGCTGTAATAGTGTAAGTCACTCTGTGACTCACACTATTATGAAATTTCAGCGTATAGTGTGCGGGAACAGCACATTCAGATCACTGCTGTTTGGATAATGGCGATCACCATTTTTTTTTTTTCCCTTGTCTTCCTTCCCTAAGCGCGCGCGTGTAGTGGGGCGGGCCAGCATGTCAGCCAATCCCAGACACACACACAGCTAAGTGGAATTTTAGCCAGAGAAGCAACGGCATGTGTGATAGGATGTCCATGTCATATGTCCATGCATTATAAAAACGGACATTTTCCTCCAGCACGCCATTATCTGCCTTCTGCGTCTTGGTGTCAGTCACCGCTGGCGTAGCTCCTGTCTCCGATACTGCTGTGTACGCTCTATACACAGCGCTATACAGAATAGGGATAGAAGTTTCTATTAGTCCTTGTAAGGGCTAATACCAGCAGGGTCAGAGCCATAGGTGACAGTCAGGTCCGTGAAAACAGATTTTAACACCTACACAAGATGACAGCGTCTGTGTAGCTAAGGTCAGGGATTTCCTCGCTGCATTTCCCCATTAGGAGGGATAGAAAGGGAGACTTTCTTTCCTCTACCCAGACCCACAACCCTGCCACTGTACCCTCCTGCCCTTTGCACACTCAAACTCATTATTACTAAACCATTATACTAGCAAACACTGAGGAAACTTAGTGGCATCCTAAAAGTGGCTGTTGGACTTCCATTAGTGTCCCACTGGTGCAAATCTATGTGCAGCACCTCTGCATTGCACACTCAAACTCATTGTTACTAAGCCATTATACTAGCAAACACTGAGTAAACTTAGTGGCATCCTAAAAGTGGCTGTTGGACTTCCATTAGTGTCCCACTGGTGCAAAGCTATTTGCAGCACCACTGCATTGCACACTCAAACTCATTGTTACTAAGCCATTATACTAGCAAACACTGAGTAAACTTAGTGGCATCCTAAAAGTGGCTGTTGGACTTCCATTAGTGTCCCACTGGTGCAAACCTATGTGCAGCACCTCTGCATTGCACACTCAAACTCATTGTTACTAAGCCATTATACTAGCAAACACTAAGTAAACTTAGTGGCATCCTAAAAGTGGCTGTTGGACTTCCATTAGTGTCCCACTGGTGCAAACCTATGTGCAGCACCTCTGCATTGCACACTCAAACTCATTGTTACTAAGCCATTATACTAGCAAACACTGAGGAAACTTAGTGGCATCCTAAAAGTGGCTGTTGGACTTCCATTAGTGTCCCACTGGTGCAAACCTATGTGCAGCACCACTGCATTGCACACTCAAAATCATTGTTACTAAGCCATTATACTAGCAAACACTGAGGAAACTTAGTGGCATCCTAAAAGTGGCTGTTGGACTTCCATTAGTGTCCCACTGGTGCAAACCTATGTGCAGCACCTCTGCATTGCACACTCAAACTCATTGTTACTAAGCCATTATACTAGCAAACACTGAGTAAACTTAGTGGCATCCTAAAAGTGGCTGTTGGACTTACATTAGTGTCCCACTGGTGCAAAGCTATTTGCAACACCACTGCATTGCACACTCAAACTCATTGTTACTAAGCCATTATACTAGCAAACACTGAGTAAACTTAGTGGCATCCTAAAAGTGGCTGTTGGACTTCCATTAGTGTCCCACTGGTGCAAACCTATGTGCAGCACCTCTGCATTGCACACTCAAACTCATTGTTACTAAGCCATTATACTAACAAACACTGAATAAACTTAGTGGCATCCTAAAAGTGGCTGTTGGACTTCCATTAGTGTCCCACTGGTGCAAACCTATGTGCAGCACCTCTGCATTGCACACTCAAACTCATTGTTACTAAGCCATTATACTAGCAAACACTGAGGAAACTTAGTGGCATCCTAAAAGTGGCTGTTGGACTTCCATTAGTGTCCCACTGGTGCAAACCTATGTGCAGCACCTCTGCATTGCACACTCAAACTCATTGTTACTAAGCCATTATACTAGCAAACACTGAGTAAACTTAGTGGCATCCTAAAAGTGGCTGTTGGACTTCCATTAGTGTCCCACTGGTGCAAACCTATGTGCAGCACCTCTGCATTGCACACTCAAACTCATTGTTACTAGGCCATTATACTAGCAAACAATGAGTAAACTTAGTGGCATCCTAAAAGTGGCTGTTGGACTTCCATTAGTGTCCCACTGGTGCAAATCTATGTGCAGCACCTCTGCATTGCACACTCAAACTCATTGTTACTAAGCCATTATACTAGCAAACACTGAGTAAACTTAGTGGCATCCTAAAAGTGGCTGTTGGACTTCCATTAGTGTCCCACTGGTGCAAACCTATGTGCAGCATCTCTGCATTGCACACTCAAACTCATTGTTACTAAGCCATTATACTAGCAAACACTGAGGAAACTTAGTGGCATCCTAAAAGTGGCTGTTGGACTTCCATTAGTGTCCCACTGGTGCAAAGATATTTGCAACACCACTGCATTGCACACTCAAACTCATTGTTACTAAGCCATTATACTAGCAAACACTGAGTAAACTTAGTGGCATCCTAAAAGTGGCTGTTGGACTTCCATTAGTGTCCCACTGGTGCAAACCTATGTGCAGCACCTCTGCATTTCACACTCAAACTCATTGTTACTAAGCCATTATACTAACAAACACTGAGTAAACTTAGTGGCATCCTAAAAGTGGCTGTTGGACTTCCATTAGTGTCCCACTGGTGCAAACCTATGTGCAGCACCTCTGCATTGCACACTCAAACTCATTGTTACTAAGCCATTATACTAGCAAACACTGAGGAAACTTAGTGGCATCCTAAAAGTGGCTGTTGGACTTCCATTAGTGTCCCACTGGTGCAAAGCTATTTGCAACACCACTGCATTGCACACTCAAACTCATTGTTACTAAGCCATTATACTAGCAAACACTGAGTAAACTTAGTGGCATCCTAAAAGTGGCTGTTGGACTTCCATTAGTGTCCCACTGGTGCAAACCTATGTGCAGCACCTCTGCATTTCACACTCAAACTCATTGTTACTAAGCCATTATACTAACAAACACTGAGTAAACTTAGTGGCATCCTAAAAGTGGCTGTTGGACTTCCATTAGTGTCCCACTGGTGCAAACCTATGTGCAGCACCTCTGCATTGCACACTCAAACTCATTGTTACTAAGCCATTATACTAGCAAACAATGAGTAAACTTAGTGGCATCCTAAAAGTGGCTGTTGGACTTCCATTAGTGTCCCACTGGTGCAAACCTATGTGCAGCACCTCTGCATTGCACACTCAAACTCATTGTTACTAAGCCATTATACTAGCAAACACTGAGTAAACTTAGTGGCATCCTAAAAGTGGCTGTTGGACTTCCATTAGTGTCCCACTGGTGGAAACCTATGTGCAGCATCTCTGCATTGCACACTCAAACTCATTGTTACTAAGCCATTATACTAGCAAACACTGAGTAAACTTAGTGGCATCCTAAAAGTGGCTGTTGGACTTCCATTAGTGTCCCACTGGTGCAAACCTATGTGCAGCACCTCTGCATTGCACACTCAAACTCATTGTTACTAAGCCATTATACTAGCAAACACTAAGTAAACTTAGTGGCATCCTAAAAGTGGCTGTTAGATTTGCACCAGTGGGACACTAATGGAAGTCCATGTGCAGCACCTCTGCATTGCACACTCAAACTCATTGTTACTAAGCCATTATACTAGCAAACACTGAGTAAACTTAGTGGCATCCTAAAAGTGGCTGTTGGACTTCCATTAGTGTCCCACTGGTGCAAACCTATGTGCAGCACCTCTGCATTGCACACTCAAACTCATTGTTACTAAGCCATTATACTAGCAAACACTGAGTAAACTTAGTGGCATCCTAAAAGTGGCTGTTGGACTTCCATTAGTGTCCCACTGGTTCAAAGCTATTTACAGCACCACTGCATTGCACACTCAAACTCATTGTTACTAAGCCATTATACTAGCAAACACTGAGGAAACTTAGTGGCATCCTAAAAGTGGCTGTTGGACTTCCATTAGTGTCCCACTGGTGCAAATCTATGTGCAGCATCTCTGCATTGCACACTCAAACTCATTGTTACTAAGCCATTATACTAGCAAACACTGAGTTAACTTAGTGGCATCCTAAAAGTGGCTGTTGGACTTCCATTAGTGTCCCACTGGTGCAAACCTATGTGCAGCACCTCTGCATTGCACACTCAAACTCATTGTTACTAAGCCATTATACTAGCAAACACTGAGTAAACTTAGTGGCATCCTAAAAGTGGCTGTTGGACTTCCATTAGTGTCCCACTGGTGCAAACCTATGTGCAGCACCTCTGCATTGCACACTCAAACTCATTGTTACTAAGCCATTATACTAGCAAACACTGAGTAAACTTAGTGGCATCCTAAAAGTGGCTGTTGGACTTCCATTAGTGTCCCACTGGTGCAAACCTATGTGCAGCATCTCTGCATTGCACACTCAAACTCATTGTTACTAAGCCATTATACTAGCAAACACTGAGGAAACTTAGTGGCATCCTAAAAGTGGCTGTTTGACTTCCATTAGTTTCCCACTGGTGCAAATCTATGTGCAGCACCTCTGCATTGCACACTCAAACTCATTGTTACTAAGCCATTATACTAGCAAACACTGAGTAAACTTAGTGGCATCCTAAAAGTGGCTGTTGGACTTCCATTAGTGTCCCACTGGTGCAAAGCTATTTGCAGCACCACTGCATTGCACACTCAAACTCATTGTTACTAAGCCATTATACTAGCAAACACTGAGTAAACTTAGTGGCATCCTAAAAGTGGCTGTTTGACTTCCATTAGTTTCCCACTGGTGCAAATCTATGTGCAGCACCTCTGCATTGCACACTCAAACTCATTGTTACTAAGCCATTATACTAGCAAACACTGAGTAAACTTAGTGGCATCCTAAAAGTGGCTGGTGGACTTCCATTAGTGTCCCACTGGTGCAAACCTATGTGCAGCACCTCTACATTGCACACTCAAACTCATTGTTACTAAGCCATTATACTAGCAAACACTGAGTAAACTTAGTGGCATCCTAAAAGTGTCTGTTGGACTTCCATTAGTGTCCCACTGGTGCAAATCTATGTGCAGCACCTCTGCATTGCACACTCAAACTCATTGTTACTAACCCATTATACTAGCAAACTATGCTGCCAGTTTAAGGGCCGTAGTTGCATTGTCAGGGATAGTTATTGTTGTTTATTCTGCTGTTAATAAAGATAGACCACCGCTGCAATCTACACTACCTCTCAATTTTTACTACCACATTTTAAGTGCACAATTTTGTCGCAATCAAAATGAGTGGCAAAATGACAGATGCTGGTGGAAAGGGGAAGAGGCGTGTTGGAAAAGGAAAAAAAAGGTTTGTCCGTGGGGAAGGTGGCAAAGCTCAATTAACATCTGCTGAAGATAGACCATCTTCCAGCAAAAGTAAGATGTCTACTACTTACCGTGGACAATCCGATGTGCTCCCTTTTTTACGGACACGAACAACTGGAACAAAGGTAGATGATGGCCAAAAAAAGAAAATGCTTGAATGGATCTCAAGTGGTCCAACAAGTGCCCTCTCCTCCACCTCAACTACCGCATCCAAAAAACATCAGTCCTCTGAGTTGTCATCCTAATCACACTTGCTTTCTCCCAGCTCTGAAGTCTCCATCCGCCCTGCACAGTATGGTGGAACTGAGATGGCTGAGTCTGCAGAGCTGTTCAGTCACACTATAGCCTGGGAATCAGAGGTCTGCTCCCAAGCTACAGTGAGTACAGACCAGGAAATGGTCTGCAGTGATGCCCAGAACCTTTGTGACTCTGATTCAGGCCGTGAGGACCAAGTTTCTGAGCATAATGTTGACCCTTATTCACAAACTGAAACACCTGTTGTAATAGACAATGAGGAACATACTGATGACGATTAGACGCAGATACCAGATTGGGATGACAACTTAAATATTCGGTAAGATCAAGAAGAGGCTCGGTCTGAGGGTGAGGGGAGTGCAAACACAACAATTGATGAGGAAGTTCTAGATCCCACCTACTGTCAACCCACAGTCAGGCCCTCGAGGAGGTCAACAGAGACGGTGGAGGAGGATGCAACTGACGACGAAGTTACCTTGCGCCTTCCTGGACAGAGTCGGAGTACTGGTAGCACGTCTACAACTGCATCCTCAGCCACCACTGTGCCTCTGAGCACTAGTCGGGGTGGATCAGCAGGTCGCATGCCCTCTAAGCCTTGCCTAGCCTGGTCCTTTTTTGACATAGCAAAAAATCGCCCAAATTATGTGATCTGTAAAATTTGTCATGATTCTGTTAGTAGAGGGCAAAACCTCAGCAGTTTGACAACTTCTTCCATGAATCGTCACATGAAAAAATATCATATGTCCCAGTGGGAAGCTCACCGTGCTGCAATGCGGCCTAGCGGAGCGAACCATCCACCGCCTGCCCCTTCCAGTGCATCCGCGTGCTCTTCATCTTCTAGGACTGTGGGGACAGCTGTCACACCTGGTTTTTCATGCACAACTTCCACCACTGTAACCGCAACAGGCAGTTTGCTTGGTAGGTCGTCAGTTGGTTTGGAATGGGAAATAAGTGGGTGTGTACAGCTCTCTCAGACATCGATAGCACCAACGTTGGATGAAGGCAACATCATGTCTACGCCTGCACTTTCCTCACAAACCTGCATTTTTCCAGGGACACCCTACTCAACACCGTCTACACCCAGCAGCCAGATCTCTGTCCCACAGATGTGGACAAATAAAAGGCCATTTCCTGCGACCCATGACAAAGCTAAGAGGTTGACTTTATCCCTCTGTAAGCTCTTAGCTACCGAAATGCTGCCTTTCCGCCTGGTGGACACACAGGATTTTAGAGACCTTATGTCTGTCGCTGTGTCCCAGTACCAGATGCCCAGTCGCCACTACTTCTCTAAGAAAGGTGTGCTCGCGCTACACCAGCATGTCGCACACAACATCACCGCTTCCTTGAGAAACTCTGTGTGTGAACGGGTGCATTTCACCACCGATACTTGGACCAGTAAGCATGGACAGGGACGTTACATGTCGCTGACTGGGCACTGGGTAACTATGGTGATAGATGGTGAAGAGTCTGCTGCACAAGTCTTGCCGTCCCCACGACTTGTGTGTCAATCCTCTGTCTGTCCAAGTTCCGCCACTGCTTCTGCCTCCTCCACCTCATCTGGGTCCTCCACCTCCGCCCCAAGCCTGCCTGGTCAGGCCACCAGCGTTCTCACTGCGCAGAAGGAATCACGCACCCCTCATTATTATGGTGGCAGCAGAGCGCAACGGCATCAGGCGGTCTTTAGCTTGACATGTCTTGGAAATAGGAGTCACACAGCGGATGAGTTGTAAGCAGCTCTGGAGACTGAGTTTAATAAATGGTTGTCTCCACTCAACCTGCAGCCTGGTAAGGCCGTGTGCGACAATGCTGCAAACCTGGGTGCGGCACTTCGCCTGGGCAAGGTGACACACGTGCCTTGTATGGCTCACGTGTTGAACCTTGTTGTCCAGCAATTTTTAATACACTATCCCCGCCTAGATGGCCTTCTGAACAGGGCACGAAAACTGCTCACTTCCGCCGTTCAACCACCGCTGCTGAGCGACTTGCATCGCTCCAGAAGTCTTTCGGCCTGCCGGTTCATCGCCTGAAATGCGATGTGGCGACACGCTGGAATTCGACTCTCCACATGTTACAGCGACTGTGGCAGCACCGCCGAGCCCTGGTGCAATACGTCATGACGTATAGCCTGGGCCAACGAGATGCAGAGGTGGGGAAGATCACCCTGATGGAGTGGTCTCAGATCAAGGACCTATGCACCCTTCTGCACAGATCCGACATGGCGACGAATATGTTTAGCGCTGACAATGCCATTATCAGCATGACAATTCCAGTCATTTACATGCTGGAGCACACGCTAAACACTATTCGGAGTCAGGGGGTGGGACAACAGGAAGGGGAGGAACTACAGGAGGATTCATATGCGTAAGACACAACAACATCACCAAGGTCCAGACGTTCATCATCACCAACGCGGCAGGCATGGGACCATGGGGGACAGGGATCAACAAGGGCGCATGGTAGCAGGCGAAATGTTGAGGAAGGTGCAGGAGAACATGAAGAAATGGAGGACGAACTGTCCATGGACATGGAAGACTCAGCGGATGAGGGAGACCTTGGTCAAATTTCAGTTGAAAGAGGTTGGGGGGAGATGTCAGAGGAAGAAAGAACGGTTAGCACCTCTATGCCACAAACACTTCGTGAACTTGGTCCGCATGGCTGCGCAAGACACATGAGTGCCTTCTTGCTGCACTACCTCCAACATGACCCTCGTATTGTCAAAATTAGAAGTGATGATGACTACTGGCTTGCCACACTATTAGATCCCCGGTACAAGTCCAAATTTTGTGACATAATTCCAGCCATAGAAAGGGACGCACGTATGCAGGAGTATCAGCAGAAGCTGTAACTCGATCTTAGCTCGGCTTTTCCACCAAACAACCGTGCAGGTGCAGGGAGTGAATCTCCCAGATGTAACTTGACAAACATGGGACGGTCTCGTCATCTTCAACAGTCTACCCGTACCAGTAGCACCGTATCTGGTGCTGGTAACAGCAATTTTATTGAATCTTTTCATGATTTTTTTAGACCCTCCTTTGCAAGGCCACCAGAGACAACAAGTCTGACACATAGTCAACAGCTGGAGAGGATGATACAGGAGTATCTCCAAATGAACATCGATGCCATGACTTTGCAAATGGAGCCTTGCTCATTTTGGGCATTTTGGCAAATCTTGAAAAGTGGCCAGAGCCCTCCACTTACGCCTTGGAGATTTTGTCGTGTCCAGCTACCAGCGTTGTCTCTGAACGTGTCTTCAGTGCTGCTGGGTGTGTGCTGACAGATAAGCGCATGCGTCTGTCCAGTGACAATGTGGACAGACTAACGTTCATCAAAATAAACAAGTCATGGATCCACAAGGAATTTACTACCCCTGTGTCATCCTGGGGAGAGTAAATGCTTGTGTATTTTGAATGTGCTTGATGCAAATCTAGCTGTGAAGTGTACAACTTGGGCACAAGTGCTGCCACTGATGGGGTGTCTGTGTGGCCCAATTTTTGGAAAAAAGGGAGACTCCGCTTGGAGTAACCCTTGCTTACATTGTTTTTAAAAATGATCCAAGATGCACAGAGCTGGGATCAGGAAAGACTTTGCTACCTACCCCGGTGTTATCCTGGGGACGGTTAAGTATGGCGTATTTTTGAATGTGCTTGATGCAAATCTAGCTGTGAAGTGTACAACTGGGGCACAAGTGCTGCCACTGAAGGGGTGAGTGTGTGTGGGGCCCAATTTTTGGAAAAAAGGGAGACTCCGCTTGGAGTAACCCTTGCTTGCTGTGTTTTTTAAAAGGAGCCAAGATGAACAAGTCATGGTTCAGCAAAGACTTTGCTACCTACCCCGGTGTCATCCTGGGGACGGTTAAGTATGGCGTATTTTTGAATGTGCTTGATGCAAATCTAGCTGTGAAGTGTACAACTGGGGCACAAGTGCTGCCACTGAAGGGGTGGGTGTGTGTGTGGCCCAATTTTTGGAAAAAAGGGAGACTCCGCTTGGAGTAACCCTTGCTTATATTGTTTTTAAAATTGATCCAAGATGCACAGAGCTGGGATCAGGAAAGACTTTGCTACCTACCCCGGTGTTATCCTGGGGACGGTTAAGTATGGTGTATTTTTGAATGTGCTTGATGCAAATCTAGCTGTTAAGTGTACAACTGGGGCACAAGTGCTGCCACTGAAGGGGTGGGTGTGTGTGTGGCCCAATTTTTGGAAAAAAGGGAGACTCCGCTTGGAGTAACCCTTGCTTACATTGTTTTTAAAAATGATCCAAGATGCACAGAGCTGGGATCAGGAAAGACTTTACTACCTACCCCGGTGTCATCCTGGGGACGGTTAAGTATGAAGTATTTTTGAATGTGCTTGATGCAAATCTAGCTGTGAAGTGTACAACTGGGGCACAAGTGCTGCCACTGAAGGGGTGGGTGGGTGTGGGGCCCAATTTTTGGAAAAAAGGGAGACTTCGCTTGGAGTAACCCTTGCTTACATTGTTTTTAAAAATGATCCAAGATGCACAGAGCTGGGATCAGGAAAGACTTTGCTACCTACCCCGGTGTCATCCTGGGGACGGTTAAGTATGGCGTATTTTTGAATGTGCTTGATGCAAATCTACCTGTGAAGTGTACAACTGGGGCACAAGTGCTGCCACTGAAGGGGTGGATGTGTGTGTGGCCCAATTTTTGGAAAAAAGGGAGACTCCGTTGGAGTAACCCTTGCTTACATTGTTTTTAAAAATCCAAGATGCACAGAGCTGGGATCAGGAAAGACTTTGCTACCTACCCCGGTGTTATCCTGGGGACGGTTAAGTATGGCGTATTTTTGAATGTGCTTGATGCAAATCTACCTGTGAAGTGTACAACTGGGGCACAAGTGCTGCCACTGAAGGGGTGGGTGTGTGTGTGTGTGGCCCAATTTTTGGAAAAAAGGGAGACTCCGCTTGGAGTCACCTTGCGGTGTTTTACATGATTTTAGAAGGGCGTGCCATGCCTATATCTGTGTCTCCTCCTCTTTTTCCTTGTCCAGCTCTTTTGTTTTCGCATGAGTATATGTCCTTGTCACTTTCCCATGTGTTTGTGTTGTGTTGTGAGTTGTTTGTCACCTTTTGGACACATTTGAGGGTGTTTTCTAGGTGTTTTTATGTGTTTGTGATTGCCTGCCATTGTTTCCTATGCGGTTCGAGTTCGGTTCGTCGAACGTTCGCCGAACCGAACTCAAACGAGACGTCCGTTCGGCGAACTGAACTCGAGCCGAACTGCGACCGGTTCGCTCATCTCTAGTCTGCATAACCCCAATAAAGAAACAGGGTGCTCCATCAGTATTCTTAGAAAGACTGGACACTAGAAAAAAAACAAAACAATACAAGAAATTGTGTGAACATTCAACAGGTAGAATAATAATGACTTTAATATATAACAAAAGGAATCAAGGTGTATATAAAGACAGAACAAGCTCCCACAAAAAGATAAAATCATTTAAAGCCAGACAAAAAAATCCACTACTATTCACATACAGATAATGTGAGCTAGACCCATGGCTCGAGATACTTCTCTAATAATACGTGGTAAACCACTATAATGGTAACAATATGCGGCAATCCCCAAAATTAAAACACTGAAAACCAGAATCATTAATGGAGGCAGACAGAACATTATACACAAGTAGAATGTACTAGAAAAAATGGAGATGTAAAAGGTGCCGAAGTTTGTAATGTGATCATAACGGGAAATCTCAAAATGTAGCAATGTAGTATATTAAAGACAGTACATGAAATCAAAGTATTCATAGGAATAGTCCTTCGTCAGTACACTTTGAAAATGTTGGATACTAGGGTGTCTCTTTTTGGCAGGATCTGAGGTCTGATTTTCCGGTGTTATCGGCAGCTGGAAGAGACCTGTTTTTGCTGCAAGAGCCATACAAAAGCCTAGTGAATGGTTAATCTTTGCTAATTGGGGTGGGTTACCACATGCTCACAAGGGGTTGATACCATTTCTGTCATTATTTTATAATAAGTATGGTAAGTCACCAGAAATGCCTGAATGCAGACATCACATAGTTGTGTTACCTTTACAGATAAATGCCATGTCCAAACCCAGTTTCATCCCAACAGACTTCTCTTATGTCTTAATATTATGTTTAGAAAGTGGGTTATTTAAGGTTTCGGGTGATACGTGTCATATACGTACAGTATGTTGCAATGGCCAGCAGGCCTTTACTGAAAAATTAGAATAGAAATGTCTGACATCTGGAGGTGGTTCAGAAAATAATTGCACATCGGTACTCAAGTAGCTCATTGAATTAAGGGGCAAACTACCAGTGCATTATTTTCCTATCCCTCTTATTGCTGATTTAGAGAGTTCTACAAAAAAGATCCTTACATAGTCCCTAACTGAATGTTGAATGGCATTGGAAATTGCCACAGCTGATACATTTGTAAAATTTAATATATAAAGCTGAATGTGTGTATGTATGTATGTATGTGCGTATGTCCGGGATTGGCATCTGCACTGTCGCAGCTACAGCCACAAAATTTTGCACACTCACACATCTGGACCTCGAGAGCATCATAGGCTATGTTGTGAGGTGAAATTTTAACCCCGCGCGTTCCAATTTACCAATCAATTTTGCCCCTATCTACATAATGGGGAAAAAGTGAAACGAAAAGTGTATCCGCACCGTCGCATATACAAACACGAAATTTTGCACAAACACCAGATGTGACCCAGGGAACGTCGTAGACTATGTTTTGACAGGAAAATTTAACCCCGCGCTTTACAGTTACTCTCCAAAAAACATGCCTCCATTAAAGTAAATGGAGCCTGGAACTACAGGTTATTAGTAGGAGCTGTGATTGGTTGCTATAGGAACAAAAGACATTCATAGTATAAGAAGCTTATATGTGAGGTAATAAGATGTCGGTGGGGAGATGGATATAGAGAGACAGACACAGAGACAGACAGAGAGACAGACAGGGAAAGAGACAAAGAGATAGAGACAGACAGGGAAAGAGACAGACACAGACAGACGGTGAAAGAGACGGTGAAAGAGACAGACAGTGAAAGAGACAGACGGTGAAAGAGACAGACAGAGACAGACGGTGAAAGAGACAGATAGAGACAGACCTGGAAAGAGACAGACAGAGACAGACCTGGAAAGAGACAGAAATTAAGACTATGTTCATTCCTTCCAAGCCGCCACTGATCGTTAACAAAAGTAGCTTCACTGGTTTGGAGTGAGGTAAACTGCAATTCCTCTGAACTGTGTAAGAAAGGAGAGAAAGTGATTGATTGACCATTGTCTGCATTTACTCTTCATATTACGCTTAGTTGTTCCCCTTTTTCATGGTTGCCTTGGTTTCATTCTTCTTCCATTTGATCTGGTCGTGTTTGTTATAAATCATATAAGGGTATGTTCACATTATGTTTTATCCACTAGTAAGTGGATCTGTGGGTGTGGGGGGGCATAGTTTAGAGCCCTAAAAATCGGGATTCGGACATTTGCGCTAACAAGGTCCTTTGACTTTGATGATGCAGATAGAGTCGTTGTATGCTCTGACGGGCATCATTTTCAGCCCTATCTGTCTACTTCAGGTGGGCACTAAAATGTGGTCGACTGCGGCTTAGTGCTCACCTCAAAAAGACGGATACTCCCAAAATGATGTCTCCCAAGTGACTGTGCACTTAAAGAGTTATTCTTATCTTTTAAAGTGATTGCATATTGTTTGATATTGTGATTATCATATTGTGATTGCCATTACTTTAGGCCAGGGCAAATGTGTTAATGCCAAATTTTCCCTAGAAAGAGAAGATGTTGGTTATGACAAAAACAAAGAGACTGTAACAAGACAGGTCAATTCTAAAACTTCTCACATACGTTTCATTAGCAAATCAGATGAGTTCCTTCAGTATTACAGAAGCACAGGAGGTACTCTCACTTTATCAGAGTGAACGCAAAGTCTGGTGATATTCTCTTCCCAACACAGGATCCAAATGGCAAAGTGGACTCTTGTGCATAGTTTTAACGACTCGCTAATCTATAGATTAGAATGGGAGAACTTACCATTTTTAAATATTTTCACCAAAAGAGAATCACAAATTTACCAAATCTGCTGCTGTGATGCTTAACTTTAAAGTACTGTGCAAAAGTTTTAGAGAAGTCTGAAAAAAAGCTGCAAAGTAATAATGCTTTAAAAAAGTTGACATAGTTTTTTTTATCAGTTAACATAATGTAAAGAGAATGTACCAAAGGGAAATTTAAATCAAATCAATATTTTTTGAGAACAGCCTTTCAATTCTTCTAGGTACACTTGTACAGTTTTTGAAGGAATTTGGCTGGAGGTTGTGTCAAACATCTTGGAAAACTAACCACAGATCTACTGTGAATGTAAGCTTGGGCAAACCTTCTGTCTTTTCATGTATTTTCAGATAATCTGAATTCTTATGAGATCAGGGCTCCGTGGGAGTATTATCACTTCCAGGACTTATTGTTTATGCTAAAGTTTGTTCTTAATGAGATTGGTTGTATGTTTGGGGTTGTTGTCCAGCTGCAGAATAAATTTGGAGGATCAAATGCATCTCTAATGGTATTTTAGAATGGATAAATATCTGTTTTTGCTTCTCAGCATTGATGATATTATTAATGCAGATGAAATCCCCAACTCCATTTGTAGAAAGTCAGCCCCAAACTTGCAAAGAACCTCCACCATGCTTCACTATTGCTTGCAGGCACTCATTATTGTATCAGTTTCCAACCATTTATTTCATTTTCTGTGCCAGTTCCTATGCTCTCATGCAGAGTTGGGACACTTGGTTTTGTTTCCATGTTGAAGATAATGGCGTTTTAGCTGCAATTCTTGGATAAAGATAACTTCCTGCCCGACGTCTCTGAACAGTTGATGGTTGTAGCTGTGTCCCAACGGTTACTGCCAGTTCTGAGCTGATGGCACTGCTGGACATCTTCTGATTTCTAAGAGGTCAGCATGATGTCTATTTTATTTGCTACACTAAGCTTTCTTGTCCAACCAATGTGTCTATGGTTCTCACCATTGCCCATTTCTTGGTGTTTCTTCAAAACAACTTTAACAGCGTATCTTGAAATTGGCATTGAAATCTTTGCCTAGCAGAGCCCTTGCTGATGTAGTATAACTACCTAGTGTGGTTTTGTAGGGCTCATGCTTGTCATAATGTACTATTTGTCTTGCACAACATAACCTTTCAATAAAAAAATCAAAATAACAATATACCCTGCAGCAAGTAAATAAGTAAATAGTAGTTGTATTTGTAAGTAACATAGGGTACTTGGTTAACGCTATTTTCATCAAAAGCTTTTATGCTATTTTTTTTTTAATTAAAATAGCACTAACCAATTACCCTATGTTATTTCTCTATACTATTACTATTTAGTTGCTTTAGGGTATATGCTAACTATGTTTTTTTTTCTAGGGGTTTGCCTGTGAAATGGACACAGTGTGAACATGCTTTTACACTTTGCACCTTAATCGTTCGACTCATTTCTTTGGTTTTGCTACAAATGCATGCTGCAACAATTTTAGGCCTCCGACCTAGCTGTTTTTGTTTCAGTTAATGACGGACTTACAACCTACATATTTAAATGATGTTCAATATCACTTGTTTAGCATAATGTTATTGATGCATGTGTGGCATTCCTGGGGCTCAGTCACCACAGGGTATTGCATCTGATTTAAGGTGCAATACTCATCTGGGTAAGAAGAGGTTAACCACTGGTGTTTTCTAGCTTACACAACAAATGTTTCAGCAGTTACACAACTCAGGAAGCCAACCTGGGAAATTCCCGGTTGCTGGGACAACCACTTGTGAGTCATCAGAAAGGTGGGGACTGCAATGAGGGAGTAGGAACACACAGTTTCACTTCAGAACTTCAGAATAGTTTTACCTCAGAACAGTTTGGAGCAGGAGAGAGAACAGCTTAAAGCAAAGAAGAGCAAGTCCTCTGGATGGATGCTGAACGGCTCTCCCCAGAGGGGCCGACTGGGTACTGGGCAGACAGAGAGAAGCAGGAGATGACTGGGTGGCGCTGTGAGACAGAGGAGCAACTCGGTAGCCGGAGGGTGAGCCCCAACAGCCCCTTCGGGACCAGCGCCACACAGGGTGCAGAGGCCTGGGGTTGAACATACTTCATGTTGGACTACCAGAATTGGCAGGGAACGGAGATTTCACGTCCCATTGCCCACCACCAAAAGTCCCGTGGCACCAGCAACATATAGAGACATGAGCCACGGCCATGGTCGGGTACATAACAAGTTTCGTGCTGCCTGTGTATGGGACGGCAACTAAAGCCAAGGATACTGTGGTCCCCAAGTAGCTTCACGTAATAGGGATCCACATTACAAGGTGCAAGGAGGAAAATTTCACACGCTTCACAACACCTGTGGTGACCTCTGATTCATCAGGGATCGGCTGGGGCCCATCACGGTGATGACTGGTACTCTGCGGGCACAGCACACGAACTGTGAGTAAAACACCTGGAACCGCAGACCCTGTGTGAGACTCTGATTTGCCGGCGCCACCGCCCCGCGTTTCGGTGCCAACGGCCCTTCCCTTGTCACCACCATCCTCCCTGGGGCTCGCTCCACCTGTGGGGAGCTGGACTATCTGAGCTGCAGTAACATCAGCACCAGACGAGAGCAACATCTTGCAGCGGCAGTTAATCCCTAGCTGCGCACCACGGGTGGCGCTGCAAAGCAAACCCCCATTTCCTGTTACCCGTCACCTTGTACCCTCTTTGATGTAGCCAACAGGGCCACGGAGCCAGGTCAGGCCATTCACAGCAACCCCAAATACCACTGGCCCGGTGACAAGTAACCCTGCAGCCCCATGGGGCGCTACACATGCACCTAGTAATCCTACAACATCTATGACTTTGATGACTTTGTGCTAGAAGAATTGATGGTGTTTTGAAGGCAAATTGATGGCCACACCAAATATTGATTTGATTTCTCTTTTGTTCACTCAGTCTTCATCTTGTTTATTGATTAAAAGACCTATTAACATTCCTATTTCTGCAAGGATCCTTAGCTTTATTTCTAAACTCATCTAAAACTTTGGTTACTGTTATTTCTCAGCCATGTAATAAGATGTATCATGCAGCCCAGATAAAAAAAGAGAACATTGTTGCTTCTATACATAGCTGCTGGAAAACAAAGTCTGCATGTGATAGAACATTTAAATGTAATTTGTCAGTAGGATCTACCCTCCTAAGCTATCTATATGGGCATTTAGCTCATAGAAAGTTTAATTAAATTGTACCTTGATATCTGCGGTCCGATGTTTTATTCAAGAGAAATCCACTTTTTTCTTAATATGTAAATGAGCTTTTAAGATCTGTGGTTTTGACACTGATCCACTGAACATCTGCCTCCAGAGAATATTTTAAATGTAAGAAGGACATGTGTGAGACATGTAGTAACTGACAGTCTGATCTCCTGATCTGCAAGTCTTGCACTGGTAATGCATCAGATTGCAGATTTCAAGGTATAATTTTTTTCAACTTTCCATGCCCTACATGCCACTATGGATGGCTTAAGAGAACTGATCCTACTAACAATAATAATAATAATCTTTATTGCTATAGCGCCAACATATTCCGCAGCGCTTTACAATTCAGGAGGATCATATACAAACAAGTAACAGTTATAGATAATGCAATATTTAGACGGAAAAAAAGACAACCCTGCTCGTGAGAGCTTACAATCTACAATGAGATGGGGGGGGAAAGGTACAAGTGCTTATTTACAATGATAATCCAGCCATCTCAAGGAAATAGGGGATAGATAATGGCTTCCTGGACCAGTTGGCCAGAGCTTTGAGATGCATTTGGATGCCATGGAGTTTGACGTGGGGTTATTTTCTAATAAGTTGTGGAGGGATTAGGTGAAATTAGTTTGGCTAGGGAGTGTGATAGGCCGCCCTAAAAAGATGCGTTTTTAGGGTGCGTCTGAAGCTGAGTAAGTTGTAATTCATTCTAACGTCTTGGGGTAGAGCGTTCCAGAGGTTTGGTGCAGCTCGGAAGAAGTCTTGGATTCGGGAGTGGGAGGTTCGAATTAGTGTGGATGTTAGTCGAAAGTCATTTGCAGAGCATAGAGAACGGGTGGGGTGATAGACAGAGAGGAGGGTGGAGATGTAGGGGGGTGCTGTACTGTGGAGAGCTTTGTGGGTGAGAACAATCGGTTTGAATTGGATCCTATGATATATGGGCAGCCAGTGCAATGACTGGCACAGAGCAGAGGTATCCGAGTAGCGGTTAGCCAGATAGGTGACCCTGGCTGCTGCATTAAGGATGGACTGTAGAGGAGAGAGTCTAGTTAGGGGGAGACCAATTAATAGAGAGTTACAGTAGTCAAGGCGAGAGTGGATCAGGGCCACGGTGAGGGTGGATTCCTTTTAAAGAGCCACTGCCTCACGAAGTTGTTTACCTACACATCACCAGCTTGATTGATAGCTTACTGACTGATTTCTTTGCCTTTTGCCTGATCATACACCAACAGTGAGCTATGAATCAAGATAAAGATTATGCTGGCAATGGGCAGCAAAACAATCTGGGGATGTAAACGCTTCTAGGTGCGTGCCACGATCAGTGTACACAGCATTTTGGATGCAGCATGCTTCATTCCAGTCCTAAATGCTACGATGAACAGTACAAGCACAGTGTGCGTGTGCAGCCTGCAGCGAAAACTGACCTGCGGTGCGGCTTTTCAAGGCCACAACATGTCAATTCTTTACATGCGTCCTCCATAGGGAGAACACAAGTGAGAGATCACAGCGCACCCAACTCTGATTGTGGGTACAAGCAGCTGCGGTCTCCTGCGTTCTCTTGTGGATGAGACTTGCGACCTCGCAGGTCAGGACCCAGGACGTAGCAAGTCCTGATCATGGGCACGTGCCTCATTTGCACATAAATAAAAAAGCTGTGTACTCTAAAATGAAGCAACAGATGGCAGATATAAAGGTGTCACTAGAGTAGCATTTGCCTTCTGCCCATATATGAGGTGTGGTGGCATTGATTTTACTGAAAGATTTTCTGTAAGGAGCATACTGCATTTTGTTAAAGTATTGAACTAACAACACAATATGCAGTGACCGGTGACTGGGTTCCATCTCTACTGTACTTGGAACTATGGATATAAATTAGGGAAAAAAGAGAAGTCTTGTGTACAAACAACTGATCAAAAAGAGTAAAAAAAAAATTGTTACTGGAATGAGTTTCTAAAGCATTATGAATAGAGATGATCGAATACCCTAATATTTGCTTCGCTGGATATCTTGCAAATACGTCACCACTATTCAACTATTCGCGAATATTCGATGCACAATGTAAGTCTATGGGAAACCAGAATAATTTCACGTTAGATCCAATGGTGACCTGTGGTGACTGAGGAAAAGGCTGAAATGGATGGGAAAAGGCTGAAACAGTATGGGCACAGCCTGTAGAAGGTGCCTCACTGCATTTCTGGTGTCTTTGAATAACGTGCTCAGAGCAGCACACGACATTTCCGTAGTCGCCAGAACAGCTCTCAAACCAAAGTAAAAGAGGGGAAATTGCTAAAAAACAGTTTCTAGTGCCTAATCACTGTAATAAAACGTCAAATCAAGTCCCGACCTCCAAAAAAAACACTTTAGTATATGTTCACACGTTTCGTTTTTTACATTTTTACGTCTTTTTCACTTAGAAAGGGCTGTAACTTATACATTATATTGGTATCTGTCTCACACCTCCTTTTTTGGGACATATTTGACATCACTTTAAAAGGTCAGCTACAATGTGCCTGTTGGGATGTTGGCCTTGCCCTCCTCCTCCTCCACCAGCACCACCGGCTCCAGTGGCCCTCTATTCAAATGTAGAAAGGGCCACTGGCTGTTCTCAAATCTCAGAATTCTTAGGGCCCTCAGGTGGGCCCTGTAACATACATTGGGGAGGGATGGCAGTCATTTATAGTTTTCTACGTCCCCTATATCATTAGCATGAAAGTTGGAATACATACTCCATAACACTTTACAGTGCTATTGCCAATGTGGCCATTTGGGTGTTGGCCTTGCCCTCTTCTTCCTCCTCCTCCTCCACCAACACCACCGGCTAAAGTGGCCCTTTATTCAAATTATATTCAAATGATTCAGTAATGTCTGTTTTATGGACAAATGAAGGCCACGCTGGGACATCGAAGCCGATGTCATTGATGATGATTGCATCTGGCCAAAAGCAGGTTGGGAGCAGGAGACATCATCACCTGCTTCCTAGACCGCAGTTTGTGAAGCATGCAGCACTGTGGAAATGGCAGTTGTTTCACTCTGGATCTCAGGCTTTATTCCACTAGCTAACACAGAGGATTTTAATAAAATTCAGTTTCCCCAGGGGGGAATGGTTCAAAACACCATGTAGCACCGCATCACAAGATACTCCCAACAGCTCCCAACCGCTTTTTTTAAAAAAAATTGGTAAGATAAGCAACAGGGCATAACATGCCAAGGAGCTAAAAAAAATTCTGATTCCTCAGGGGGCCATGTGTAACACACTGTGGAGCACAGCATCAATAAAGAACACAAATAGAGACTGACTGACCAATTGTTCTAGACAGTGTAGCCTCGATAGTGGTTGTGCCAGTGCATAATGTACAAAGGCTTGAAAAATATTGCCCTGGGTGATTGGGCCAAACAATTAAATCGCAGCAGCAAACAAGTTAGATTTGTCATACAGCCTCATTAGATGATAGAAGACAAAATAGTCATGAATGAGGAACAATGGAACTTATTTGAACTTAATATAAACAAATTTTGGGGCTACACTTATTATTGGGTCTTGTTAACAGGCGGCCTGAGATACTCTGGGGCAATCCATTTCTGGTTCATTTTGATCATCGGTAGGATTTGCAACAGGGCATAACATGCCAAGAAGTTTAATACATTCAGTTTCCCCAGGGGAAAATGGTTCAAACACCATGTAGCACAGCATCAGAAGGTACTCCCATCAGCTGCCAACAGCTTTTTTAAAAAAATTGGTAAGATAAGCAATAGGGCATAACATGCCAAGGAGCTAAAAAAAATTCTGATTCTGCAGGGAGCCATGTGTAACACACCGTGGAGCACAGCATCAATAAAGAACACAAATAGAGACTGCCTGACCAATTGTTCTAGACAGTGTAGCCTTGACAGTGTGTTACGGTTGCTGCGAGCACTGGAGACTATGTCCAGATTTCTTGCTACTGCACATGTGCGAGCGCTGGAGACTAAGTCCAGATTTCTTGCTACTGCACATGTGCGAGCGCTGGAGACTAAGTCCAGATTTCTTGCTACTGCACATGTGCGAGCGCTGGAGACTAAGTCCAGATTTCTTGCTACTGCACATGTGCGAGCGCTGGAGACTAAGTCCTATCTTGGAGCCATTGCACATGTGCGGGTGACATCATCGCTGACACGAGGTCACATGTCTCTGACACCTTCTATGCCGATTGGTCGCTGGTCATGTGCTTGTGACGCCTTGCTCGGTGATAGGCCAGCATGACGTCACTCTTGTCGTTCTGGCAGCCGATTGGTTCTGGTGTCCTCCATCTTGGATGAGGCACAGAGTCTATATAAGACCCTGACACACGCCGCATGGCGCTCAGTCCTCTTGGTTCATGCATGAGGGTAGACGCCCTGTGCACGTTCCTCTAGGCATTCCTCTGTCTATGCAAGGTGAGCGCTACCGGCAGGGTAGCGTTCTTATACCTTACAGCTTCGGCTGCTGTCCGTATCCTTACCTCTTAGGGGAGCGGACATAGGCAGGTGCCTGAGGCACATGGTCTGGCTGGGCCTTGTGATTCGACTCGTAGGTGGACGTTGCCGCTAGGGTAACGTTCCTTATACTGCGTCTGGCAGTTGTTCGTATCCTCGCACACTAGGGGAGCGAACAGAGGTAGGAGCTTTGTGCGGCTTACGCTGCTGTTCGTCTCTTTTGCACCACTAGAAGAGCGGACCTAGGCAGGTGCCATATCTAGTGGTTCGTGTCCTCGCACACTAGTGGAGCGAACGCAGGTAGGAGCTTTATGCGGCTTACGCTGCTGTTCGTCTCTTTTGCACCACTAGAAGAGCGGACCTAGGTAGGTGCCATTTCGCACACATTGCCTTTGTCTCTGTGATTGTTAACAGAGATCATTCCACACACCCTCCAAGTGGAGGAGGAATTGCTTTGCTTACTTATTGTATCCTTCTGTGAGTTAACAGAGGTATTGCACTCTGCCATAGTCTGCAGCAGAGTCTTTGCACGGTGGACCCTGACTGTCTGATACTCCTTTGAGTTATTATCAGACAGCCCCCCGTAACATTAGGACTGAGCCAAGGGTCTGGCAGTTATGGCAGAATATCAGCAGTTACATCGTTACATACAAGTACTTGAGTCACGGCTCAAGAGTATAGAGGATAAACCTCAGACCATGGTGACATCTGCACATGATCCTCGACTTGCTCTGCCAAACAGATATTCTGGCGATGCCAGATCATGTCGTGGTTTCATTAGTCAGTGTCAGATACACCTAGAGGTCAACTCTTCTCGCTTCTCTACGGAGAGGTCCAGAGTAGGCTTTATCATCTCCTTACTTCAGGACAAAGCCTTAGAATGGGCGACTCCCCTATGGGAGCGCTCTGATGTGGTTACTCTGAGACATCAAGACTTTCTTGATGCTCTTAAGGCGGTATTCATGGGTCCGCAGGTTACCCATGATGCGGCCCTGAGACTGTTAGATCTATCTCAGGGTTCGTTATCCACTAGTTCTTATGCCATTGCTTTTAGAACTCTGGTGGCAGAACTAGATTGGCCAGAGAAGGTGTTGATTCCTATCTTCTGGAGAGGGTTGGCAGGCTATGTCAAGGATGCTCTTGCTACTCGTGAGGTCCCTGCTTCTCTGGAGGACTTGATCACAGTAGCAACGAGGATCGATGTACGCCATAAGGAACGTAGACTCGAGGTCTCTTCCTCACGCCCTAAGCATCGGGCTATTCCAGTTGTTGAGGGTCCACTACCATCTTCCTCAGCATCTGAAACATCTCCCACTCCTATGGAGTTAGGTCATACGTCTTCCAGACTACGCAAGTCTGGTCCTCCTATATGTTACGTATGTCGTCAGGCTGGGCACTATGCCAACAAGTGTCCTAGTCGTCAGGGAAACTCCCTGGTCTAGTAACCATTAGAGGGGGGTTACTAGAGACGTCTTCTGCACCCTCTAAGTGTTGTATCCCAGGTCAGCTCTCGTTATCTGAGAATACATGGCCTATTATGGCTTTTGTGGATTCCAGAGCTGACGGGACTTTTGTGTCCTCAGGATTTGTAAAGGGACACAATATTCCCTCTATCATGTTAGAGGCGCCTATTCCTGTCCGTGTTGTTAATGGAACTATGTTGTCTGACTCCATTACATTGAGGACAGTTCCCTTGCGCCTTTCCCTGTCTCAGGGTCACATAGAGGAGATTTCTTTTCTTGTTTTGCCTGAGGGTATAGACGACATCCTTCTGGGTCTCCCATGGCTTCGGACTCATGCTCCTCACATTGACTGGGAGTCTGACAGCATTATTAGTTGGGGTTCGAAATGTCAGTCCCGATGTCTTCCCTTACCACCTAAGGTCATTGCGGTTGCATCTACTGATCTCTCTCCCATACCTACACCCTATCTGGATTTCGCTGACGTGTTCTCCAAACAGGGTGCTGAGGTTCTTCCACCCCATAGGCCGTATGACTGTGCCATAGACCTTATCCCAGGTTCGGTTCCACCTAAAGGCAGGGTTTACCCCCTGTCGATACCTGAGTCGGAGGCCATGTCGACCTATATAAGAGAGAGTTTAGAGAAGGGGTTCATTCGTAAGTCTGTCTCTCCCGCGGGAGCTGGGTTTTTCTTTGTTCGGAAGAAAGAGGGTGATTTGCGTCCCTGCATAGATTACAGGGGTCTCAACGCAATCACAATAAAGAACAAATACCCATTACCTTTAATTTCGGAGCTCTTTGACAGACTGAGAGGAGCTCAAGTTTTTACGAAGTTGGATCTGCGGGGTGCGTATAACTTGGTACGAATTCGAAAGGGTGACGAATGGAAGACCGCTTTTAACACCCGAGACGGTCACTATGAATACCTCGTCATGCCTTTTGGGTTATGTAATGCACCCGCAGTATTTCAGGACTTCGTAAACGATGTGTTCAGGGATTTACTGTTATCCTCAGTAGTGGTGTATCTGGACGACATCCTGATTTTTTCTCCTGATCTGGAGACTCATCGTCAGGATGTCGTTCGTGTCCTTTCCCGTTTAAGGGAGCACTCATTGTTTGCTAAACTCGAGAAATGTGTATTCGAGCAGTCCTCATTGCCTTTTTTGGGTTACATTATCTCACAAGAGGGCCTGGCTATGGATCCTGCGAAGCTCTCTGCTGTCCTGCAATGGTCCGAACCTCATTCCTTGAAGGCGGTGCAACGCTTCTTAGGATTCATAAATTATTACAGGCAGTTCATACCCCATTTTTCTACTTTGGTGGCCCCTTTGGTGGCCTTGACTAAGAAAGGTGCTAATCCCAAAGCCTGGTCTACTGAGACATCTCAGGCTTTTGAGGCAGTAAAAAGACACTTTTCAACTGCTCCCGTTCTTCAAAGACCCGATGAGAGTAAGCCCTTCCTCTTAGAGGTTGATGCCTCTTCAGTGGGTGCTGGTGCGGTCTTGTATCAAAAGAACGGTGCAGGTAGAAAAAGGCCGTGTTTCTTCTTTGCTAAAACCTTTTCACCGGCAGAGAGAAACTATACCATTGGGGATAGGGAACTGCTCGCCTTGAGATTAGCCTTGGAGGAGTGGCGTCACTTGCTGGAAGGAGCGAAACATCCTTTCCAGGTCTATACAGACCATAAGAATCTGACGTACTTACAAACCGCTCAGCGTCTGAATCCTCGGCAAGCCCGCTGGTCCTTGTTTTTCTCCCGCTTTCACTTCTCCATCAACTATCTGTCTGGGAGTAAGAATAACAAGGCAGACGCCCTGTCTCGCTCTATGCTTTCTACCCAGGAAGAGATTGACGAACCTCGTCTTATCCTTCCCTCCAGGGTTTTTCATACGCTCTCGCCTGTGACGTTAGACCAAATCCCACCGGGCAAGACCTTTGTTCCGCCTGATCGACAGAATGATATACTGTCATGGGCCCACACCTCAAAGGTGGGTGGGCATTTTGGTATTAGACGGACACGAGAGTTACTGGAGAGGTGGTATTGGTGGCCACACTTAGCCAGCCACGTCAAGAGATATGTCGGTTCCTGCTACTCGTGTGCTCGCAACCGTCCATTACGGCAGAGACCGGCTGGGCTCTTGCATCCTTTACCAGTGCCAGATAGACCATGGGAGGTGGTAGGCATGGACTTTGTGGGTGATCTTCCATGTTCACAGGGACATAGATTTGTGTGGGTCATTACGGACCATTTCTCCCGGATGGTTCATCTCGTACCGTTATCGAGAATCCCATCTTCCAGGGTACTAGCCAAACTATTCCTCAAGCATGTCTTTAGGCTTCACGGGATGCCAGATCGTATCATTTGTGATAGAGGCCCGCAATTTGCTTCCCGTTTCTGGCGAGATCTTTGTAGCCTTCTGCAAATTGAGTTGAATCTATCTTCGGCATACCATCCGGAGACCAATGGTTTGGTTGAGCGTACCAATCAATCCATGATTATATACCTTCGACACTTTGTTGCTGAGAACCACGATAACTGGTCCTCCCTCCTACCCTGGGCAGAATTTGCCCTTAACAATTCGCTGGCTGAGGCCACTGGGCAGACACCGTTCGTACTCAATAATGGGCAACACCCTAGGGTACCGGTACCGTTTCCCGCTGCTGCACCTCCTCCTCTTGTGGCCGACTGGGCAACTAATGCCAGAGAGGTTTGGGATCGGACTCAAGAGTCAATCCAAGCAGCTAAGGACCGTATGAAGACGGTGTCCGATCGGTTTCGTCGCCCGGCTCCTGTCTTTTCTCCAGGGGACTTTGTGTGGCTCTCTGCAAAAAACGTGAAACTTAGAGTGAGCTCTGTCAAATTTGCTCCTCGCTTCCTGGGTCCTTATGAGGTTCTTCGACAGGTAAATCCTGTAGTCTACCAATTGAAGTTACCCGTCCATCTTAGGATCCATGACAAATTCCATGTTTCACTGCTAAAGCCGACAATTTTACCTCACGCTCGTGAAGTGCACTCTCCTGCTTCTGATTCCTCTCGCTCTAGCTATGAGGTACGAGCCATAGTTGGTTCTAAGATGGTTAGAGGGCGCAGGTTCTTCTTGATAGATTGGGAGGGCTACGGCCCGGAACATCGCTCTTGGGAGCCTGAGGAGGCTGTCCATGCTCCCGACTTAGTTGCTGATTACCTGCGTCGCCGGGAGGGGGGCCCTTGAGGGGGAGGTACTGTTACGGTTGCTGCGAGCACTGGAGACTATGTCCAGATTTCTTGCTACTGCACATGTGCGAGCGCTGGAGACTAAGTCCAGATTTCTTGCTACTGCACATGTGCGAGCGCTGGAGACTAAGTCCAGATTTCTTGCTACTGCACATGTGCGAGCGCTGGAGACTAAGTCCAGATTTCTTGCTACTGCACATGTGCGAGCGCTGGAGACTAAGTCCTATCTTGGAGCCATTGCACATGTGCGGGTGACATCATCGCTGACACGAGGTCACATGTCTCTGACACCTTCTATGCCGATTGGTCGCTGGTCATGTGCTTGTGACGCCTTGCTCGGTGATAGGCCAGCATGACGTCACTCTTGTCGTTCTGGCAGCCGATTGGTTCTGGTGTCCTCCATCTTGGATGAGGCACAGAGTCTATATAAGACCCTGACACACGCCGCATGGCGCTCAGTCCTCTTGGTTCATGCATGAGGGTAGACGCCCTGTGCACGTTCCTCTAGGCATTCCTCTGTCTATGCAAGGTGAGCGCTACCGGCAGGGTAGCGTTCTTATACCTTACAGCTTCGGCTGCTGTCCGTATCCTTACCTCTTAGGGGAGCGGACATAGGCAGGTGCCTGAGGCACATGGTCTGGCTGGGCCTTGTGATTCGACTCGTAGGTGGACGTTGCCGCTAGGGTAACGTTCCTTATACTGCGTCTGGCAGTTGTTCGTATCCTCGCACACTAGGGGAGCGAACAGAGGTAGGAGCTTTGTGCGGCTTACGCTGCTGTTCGTCTCTTTTGCACCACTAGAAGAGCGGACCTAGGCAGGTGCCATATCTAGTGGTTCGTGTCCTCGCACACTAGTGGAGCGAACGCAGGTAGGAGCTTTATGCGGCTTACGCTGCTGTTCGTCTCTTTTGCACCACTAGAAGAGCGGACCTAGGTAGGTGCCATTTCGCACACATTGCCTTTGTCTCTGTGATTGTTAACAGAGATCATTCCACACACCCTCCAAGTGGAGGAGGAATTGCTTTGCTTACTTATTGTATCCTTCTGTGAGTTAACAGAGGTATTGCACTCTGCCATAGTCTGCAGCAGAGTCTTTGCACGGTGGACCCTGACTGTCTGATACTCCTTTGAGTTATTATCAGACAGCCCCCCGTAACACAGTGCTTGTGCCAGTGCATAATGTACAAAGGCTTGAAAAGTATTGCCCTGGGTGATTGGGCCGAAGAATTAAATCGCAGCAGCATAACAAGTTACATTTGTCATACGGCCTCATTAGATGATAGAAGACAAAATAGTCATGAATGAGAAACAATGGAACTTATTTGAACTTAATATAAAAATATTTTGGGGCTACACTTATTATTGGGTCTTGTTAACAGGCGGCCTGAGATACTCTGGGGCAATCCATTTCTGGTTCATTTTGATCATCATCAAACTGTGTGCACTTTCTGTGGATAGTCGTGTGCGAGTATCTGTTATTGTTGACCCCGCTGAGCTGAAAACACTATCAGACAACACACTCGCAGCAGGGCAAGCTAGCACTTCTAAAGTGTAAAAAGCGAGGTCTGGCCAAGCGTTGAGCTTGGAAACCCAATAGTTAAAGGGAACTGTAGACTCTGAAAGCATGCTGATATGGTCACCTACATAGTCCCTTGGGGAGCTTCCCTGCGGTCCCTGGTATGTAACTATGCAATCCTGATTATGTTGTGATGTGTCAATACATATTATGAAAGAAAAAAGGAGAGGAGGGCGCTCCTGTGTGTAAGAGTAAACTTTATGTGGTGAATAAATGAAACAATTACACTCACCTATGAGTGTTGTACTACAGGTACAACACTGTCTGTTAGCGCTGACAGAGAGATCCAGGTTACCCCGTAGCTGGCTGACACGGATCCTGTTGGGGATGATCACACAGCAGCCTTTGATTTCACCGCTGGTGGTGCTCAGAGCTCCTGCAATGCTCCTGTTCGGGTCGGCGTCTCACCGTACTCCTGAATCAGGTAGGAGCAATTCCGTTCCCACTGGTCTCAGAGCCAGGCTAATCTGATGTTTAAGTCAATGTAATTAAATCTCCTAATGCTGGAGCTGCGGCACCCCGTGGACTCCCAAAGGAGTGATAAGGTATTCAAAGAAGAAGAAAAAAAAGGTGGCCACGCTCCATCCTGAGGTTTTGAACATCATGACAGAGCGGGTCAAATAAAGATTGATCGTCCGGCTGGGTAGATATGTGTAAAGTATCCCATCACTAACTAAAGTAAATTTGTGGAAACAATTTAATAAGATATTAACAGAAAGTAGTAAATAATCAAGGATTTGAGATCAGTTTTATATAATAACCCCTATGGACATCTATTTAAACATTGATTGATAATTTGCCTTGGGAATCAGCTTTTTTAATCATCATTTCTTAATATTTTTATATTATTGATTGAGGTGCCAATTAAGGTTCCCATGATTTTATATATCATGGAATAATTTAACTGCAGTCTTTTAGCCTTATAGTCTTTACCAATCGAGAGTTCAACCATAATCTAGTCCAACTAATGTAATCTGTTTTATATGTAATTTATATGTAAATTTAGGTAAATCTATATGTTTTTTCATAATAATTTATATCAGTAATTTTATCTTCATTCACATCAAAGTTTTATTACACAATTTTTTAAAAATCTTTTTAGCATTGATTCATCACTAATTATACATACATTTCCTGTACGTAACTATACTATATATATTTTATTACTTTATATTCTGCTATTTCCTGGTTCTCGTAAAATATATTTTACACTCCCAGGGTATAGCTCTAGATAGTATTAATAATTGGGAAATACCAACATCATCCTTAATCTTATTTGAATTTTTATGTTATAATTCTTCTGCACATTTGTTCTAATTGAATTAATATAAACCCCGACCCCAATGATTCATCCCATAGTAATCCAGTTCAGACACCCCAGATTGTTTTTGGAGATCTGAGGGTTAATTACGTATGGGGTAATCAATTCTTAATTGGGACCAACACTAAGGGTACCGTCTCACTAAACGACATACCAGCGATTCTGACCATGATATGACCTGGTCAGGATCGCTGGTGCGTTGCTACATGATTTACCTTGGTTACCAAGCGCAGCATCGTTTCCACGAGTCGCTGCTGGTTGGTGGCTGGTCACTGGTCACTGGTGAGATCTGCCTGATTGACAGTTCACCAGCGACCAGTGACCAGCCACCAGCCAGCAGCGACTCGTGGAAACGATGCTGCGCTTGGTAACCAAGGTAAATATCGGGTAACTAAGCAAAATGCTTTGCTTGGTTACTTGATATTTACCCTGGTTACCAGCGCACACTGCTTAGTGCTGGCTCTCTGCACTCGTAGCCATGGTACACATCGGATTACTAAGCAAAGCACTTCGCTTAGTTACCCGATGTGTACTCTGGCTATGTGTGTAGGGAGCCAGAACTGGCAGCCTGAGAGCGGCGTACGCTAGTAACCAAGGTAAATATCGGGTAACCAAGCAAAGCACTTTGCTTGGTTACCCGATGTGTACTTTGGTTACCAGCATATGCAGCTTCCAGATGCCGGCTCCCTGCTCCCTGTGTGGCGCCCTGGACAAGCCAGGACATCACAGGTACTGCAACAACACACCCCACACCCCGGTTAGGAACATCAAAGTCAGACACAAATCCTTGTTGCCTCCCTCCAGGGGCTGATGTCCACAACAGGTGGGGTGGAGCCAGGCGGTTGGCTCCTCCCACTGAGGAGTTCACAACCCTGGAGGCGGGAAAAGCAAGTTAGTTAGCGTTCTGTGAGGGAAAGTGAAGGAGGTAGTAGTGGAGGAGCTGGAGCAGACTGACCATGTCCGGGTACATGGCCCGGGCACCTGAGAGCAAGGTTGGCAGACGGTGGTGACCGTCTGCAGGAGAGGCCGATTGACGCACAACCATAAGGACCGGGGACTGGCGGTGGCCCACAGGTACCGGATCGGGGAGCGAAGAGACGCCAGCACCATCCGGCAGGGTCTACGGACCCCGACCAGGCTTGGAGTCGCCGTTAAACCGGTCAAATCCGTCAGTGACGGTAACCTCCGGGGTTTCCCAGCAGTAAAGACCCAACTGAAGGCAACCGCTCAACCGTGAGGGGAAATACAGCTACCGCCACAGCTAGAGTTCCCAGGGCCAGCGCCTGCGGGCAAAAAGGGGCTCCTCCAGCAAATATACCGCTGGGGAGCGGGTTACCGGTGGGAAGCCATCGGGGCTGAGAACATAACACCGGTGCAGGGAGAGACAGTTACCGCCAACCTGCCGGGAGTGACCGTCGCAGCCGTCTGTGGGACTCGTCCATCCAGGCGTTTGTTTTACCAGAGACTCCGTGTACGTTACTGGCTGAGTAAGTACCACCGTGCCGCCTGGCACTGCGCTGCCCCGCGACCCTGCACCTGGCCAAGCCCCGCAATCCACCTCACAGACAACAACTCCGGGCCTCGGGACTACCAAAATCCCCCTACCCACGGAGGGGAGGAAAACATCCTAACTGCTTCCTGTCATCGCTCCTGGGATCCCCGTATAGAGCAGCGGCGGTGCCCCAACCTCACCACACACCGTGGGTGGCGTCACAAACTGACATTCCAAACACCAACAAACCACCCCTTTCACTCACGGGCAAGGAGCGCCACTCGAGTCCCCGGATCCGGCAAACCGCTCGAGCCACCGAGCAGCAGTAGCAGCAGCGCCGGACCCGAGCATGGTGAGCGCAGCGCCCCGCCGCCCGCGACACCTGCACATTCAGATTGTTGCTCTCTCGCTGTCAAACACAGCGAAGTGTGCTTCACAGTGGGAGAGCAAAGACCAAAAAATGAACCAGCACTGTGTGTAACAATCAGCGATTTCGCAGCAGGGGCCAGATCGCTGCTCAGTGTCACACACAGCGAGATCGCTGATGAGGTCACTGGTGAGTCACAAAGCCTGTGACTCAGCAGCGATCTCGCTAGCGATCTCGTTATGTGAGAAGTACCCCTAAGGGAGGGTCTGTGCATTATCTTATCCTTTCATTGTATACAGTTAGGTCCAGAAATATTTGGACAGTGACACAATTTTCGCGAGTTGGGCTCTGCATGCCACCACATTGGATTTGAAATGAAACCTCTACAACAGAATTCAAGTGCAGATTGTAACGTTTAATTTGAAAGTTTGAACAAAAATATCTGATTGAAATTGTAGGAATTGTACACATTTCTTTACAAACACTCCACATTTTAGGAGGTCAAAAGTAATTGGACAAATAAACCAAACCCAAACAAAATATTTTTATTTTCAATATTTTGTTGCGAATCCTTTGGAGGCAATCACTGCCTTAAGTCTGGAACCCATGGACATCACCAAACGCTGGGTTTCCTCCTTCTTAATGCTTTGCCAGGCCTTTACAGCCGCAGCCTTCAGGTCTTGCTTGTTTGTGGGTCTTTCCGTCTTAAGTCTGGATTTGAGCAAGTGAAATGCATGCTCAATTGGTTTAAGTTCTGGTGATTGACTTGGCAATTGCAGAATGTTCCACTTTTTTGCACTCATGAACTCCTGGGTAGCTTTGGCTGTATGCTTGGGGTCATTGTCCATCTGTACTATGAAGCGACGTCCGATCAACTTTGCAGCATTTGGCTGAATCTGGGCTGAAAGTATATCCCGGTACACTTCAGAATTCATCCGGCTACTCTTGTCTGCTGTTATGTCATCAATAAACACAAGTGACCCAGTGCCATTGAAAGCCATGCATGCCCATGCCATCACGTTGCCTCCACCATGTTTTACAGAGGATGTGGTGTGCCTTGGATCATGTGCCATTCCCTTTCTTCTCCAAACTTTTTTCTTCCCATCATTCTGGTACAGGTTGATCTTTGTCTCATCTGTCCATAGAATACTTTTCCAGAACTGAGCTGGCTTCATGAGGTGTTTTTCAGCAAATTTAACTCTGGCCTGTCTATTTTTGGAATTGATGAATGGTTTGCATCTAGATGTGAACCCTTTGTATTTACTTTCATGGAGTCTTCTCTTTACTGTTGACTTAGAGACAGATACACCTACTTCACTGAGAGTGTTCTGGACTTCAGTTGATGTTGTGAACGGGTTCTTCTTCACCAAAGAAAGTATGCGGCGATCATCCACCACTGTTGTCATCCGTGGACGCCCAGGCCTTTTTGAGTTCCCAAGCTCACCAGTCAATTCCTTTTTTCTCAGAATGTACCCGACTGTTGATTTTGCTACTCCAAGCATGTCTGCTATCTCTCTGATGGATTTTTTCTTTTTTTTCAGCCTCAGGATGTTCTGCTTCACCTCAATTGAGAGTTCCTTAGACAGCATGTTGTCGGTCACAGCAACAGCTTCCAAATTCAAAACCACACACCTGTAATCAACCCCAGACCTTTTAACTACTTCATTGATTACAGGTTAACGAGGGAGACGCCTTCAGAGTTAATTGCAGCCCTTAGAGTCCCTTGTCCAATTACTTTTGGTCCCTTGAAAAAGAGGAGGCTATGCATTACAGAGCTATGATTCCTAAACCCTTTCTCCGATTTGGATGTGAAAACTCTCATATTGCAGCTGGGAGTGTGCACTTTCAGCCCATATTATATCTAGAATTGTATTTCTGAACATGTTTTTGTAAACAGCTAAAATAAAAAAACTTGTGTCACTGTCCAAATATTTCTGGACCTAACTGTATATATATATTCGCCTGCTACACTTTTATCTTTATGCTACCTGAGGAAGGGGGAAATTATTGTATTATTGTATCCCTGAAACGCGTTGTAGCTCAAATAAATCTTCACTATTTTATCTCCTATCTCCCTTGTGAGCAGCGCCCTTTATACAGTGGCTTTTTTTCCTTCTTCTTTGAATTCAATACATATTATAACACTATAGGTGTTTTTTACATAATTCCCCTATGGTTTTTCTTCCTATATGGTCCCCCATATATGTAATACGTTCAGCATATCATGTCATCTATATTGATGTATTATGCATATGTGGTTCACATTTGAATCCTTTTCTATAATGTGTAGTGCACTGGGCACCTTATATTTATTCATTATTATTTCTTTTATTCATCCATTTCAATTAACTTATGCTGTATATATTTATCTTGATGATTTTATTTATGCTGAGCGTACTATTTCTTATTTATTGAATACCTTGTCTATTTAACGTTGGATCCTCATATAGTAAATCATTGTGTGTGTGAAGATAATTTATTTGGGCTAGTTCAGGTTCTATTTTTAATGCAACTATTAACTATTTATTTATCTACTAAACATTTGACACTTTATGTACGTCTTTAGACTGAATTTAGTAATAAATAACTTATATTAATTAACCTGACCTACTCCACATTACTCCCCACAGCTTATATTCTGCTGGTATTTTATGTATTGACTAACTGTATACTCTATTTCTATTTTTTCAATTTCTATTAGGTGACCAAGTCAGGGTTATTGTTTTATTGTGTACTTTCTTTATCCCTTCTATTTTCTTTGTTTTCTTTTTCAATTTTTTTTTTCAATAATAAAAATTATTGCTTTTACAATATGTGTTTCACCTCTCTTGTAATCCTGTTGCGTGAGATGACACGCTACCTCTGATGCCAGCATGATCTGAGGGTAATCGTTTCATCAACTGCTTCACTACAGCCCTCTTGAATGTTTCCATAGTACAATCCTTATTTGCCTCGACAAGTAGCGAAGCAAATTTTGTCTTTGTAGCGTGGGTCAAGGAAGGTACATAACCAGTATTTACTGTCTGCCAAATTGTGGACTAGCCGACAGTCATGAGAAAGGCAGTATGACATGAACTGTGCCATGTGTCCCAGACTCCGAACTGGAAACCTTTGTGTGTCACTGCTAAGAATACATTCTGTCTCCCTAAACCTCCTCTCCTCCTCAGTCACTCTCTCCTCCTCCTGCTCCTCCTCTGGCCATTCATGCTGGACAGCCCTGAAGCTTGGGTTGTCAATCCCTTGGTTACCAACTTAAAAGCATTCCTGTTCTTCATCCTCCTCCTCCTCATTCTCATGATGCTGACCAAAGGTGGCCTGAGCTTGTTGGCCGAGGTTGTGCGGATTACTAGCAACCATTGTGAAGTCTGGATCCACAGACACCTCGGGTACATTAACACTTTCGTCAGTCAGACCATCCAGAGAGCATTTCAATAAACAAATCAGTGGAATGGTAATGCTCATAAGAGCATCATCACTGCTCACAATGTTGGTACAGTAATCAAAATTCTCTAGAACCTGACAAATGTCTGCAATCCACACCCACTCTGCAGTACTTATGTCTGGCAGCTGCGTCTGACGGGCATGTTCCAGGTGGAATTGGGATACTGCTCTCTGCTGCTCATGGATCCTGGCCAACATGTGATAGGTTGAATTTCATCTCGTAGGGAGGTCACATATTAGTCTGTGATGAGGCAAGTGTAAGCACTGCTGCAGCACTGCCAGGCTAGCAAAAGAGGGAGATGACTTGCGGAAATGGGTGCTAATACGTCATACCTTGGTAAGTAGGTGTAGTATCCCAGGGTATTTTTTGAGAAACTGCTGAACTACTAAATTTACAATGTGGGCCATACAAGGAACGTGTACAAGCTTTACAAGCTTTAAAGCCACCACCAGATTACGACCATTATCGCACACTACCATCCCTGGACGGAAGTCCAACGGTGCAAGCCACTCATCTGTCTGCTCAGTTATTGCTTTTGATATAGAAGGGTTAATAGTTTCTCTATTTCTTTATTAAAGATATTTTATTGAAATTTAGTAAGTATATCTGGTGGTAGTTCATAATAATCATGGAGCCTTCGGAATTAGAGACAAGCTCAAGGATTATTATTGTCTCTAAATGTTCTTCTTATCTTCTTCTTATCTCATATGCATGACTCTACATTTTTGTTTTGCTAAAACGTAAAGGTCATATGAGCAACTTGTAAAGTCCAGCTAGAAGCCTTTTTTGCAATATCACATTGATCTGTAAATGGTATAAATAAACTGTACCTTAGCTGAATAAACAGAAAATTGATCATGCTCACATGAATGCAGGTCTTTTTTCTCCGAATGCTCGATCTTGATTAGGTCTGAAGAGGCCTAATTGAGAGGACCTCACTGGTGATCCCATAAGCTGACTTGTGACAAAACAGAACAGCTACAACACTTTCAAAAGCTCAGGTGCCGTGTGCGATTTGTCATCAATACAGATGAGCTTCAGTAGAGCATGTTGCCGCTTAGCCGAGGCAGTGCTGCAGAGATCCCAGCTGGGGAATGATGTCGACGGTTGGACACTGGCGGATGTTGAGGAGGATGCACAAGAGCCAGATGAAGAGTAGGAGGAGGAGGGAGTTGTTGCTGTGTAGGAGGCTACTGAAACTGTGATTGAAGTGGGGCCTGCTATTCTGGGTGTGGGAATTATATGGGATGTTGCCGGCTCAGACTCTGTACCAGCCACCACCAGGTTCACTCAGTTTGCCGTCAGTGAGATGGCCCCCTACACACACATATACACACACACACACACACACACACACAATACAATGCACCCCCATCACCCCCTATACACACACACACACACACATACAATACAATACACCCCCCATTAACCCCTCCCCCCACACACAATACAATGCACCCCCCATCACCCCCTACACACACACAATACAATGCACCCCCCCACACACACACACACACTGCACCCCCCATCACCCCCTACACACACACACACACACAATACAATGCACCCCCCATCACCACCTACACACACACACACACACACACACACAATACAATGCACCCCCCATTACTCCCTACACACACACACACACAATGCACCCCCCATCACCCCCTACACACACGCAATACAATGCTTGCTCCATTACCTGTCCAGCCCAACACACACACAATACAATACACCCCCCCATCACCCACTACACACACACACACAAATACAATGCACCCCCCCCATTACCACCTCCCCACGCACACAATACAATGCACCCCCCATCACCCCCTACACACACACACACACACACACACAATACAAGGCACCCCCCATTAACCCGTCCCCACACACAATACAATGCACCCTCCATTACCCCTCCCAAGACATAATACATTGCACCCCCATCACCCCCTACACACACAAATTACACTACCCCATCACTACCCACTCCTGCCTCCTCCCTCGGAATACAGTAATCCCCCTCTGCCTGTCACAAAGCTGTGTTCCTTCACAAATGTTCCCCGTTATGTGTACTCAGCCCCCCCCACTCATCCCCATTAATTAAAGCTTTCATCTTCGGCTCCTCCATGGAGCGCTTAGCGCTTCCTGATGCAACCAGTGTGGAGCCCGCAGCACTGTGATGACGTCAGCAAGGTGCTGATCTCATCACGTTGCTGCACGTCAGGGGCGGGGCCCAGTCCCGGCACGCTGTTCAAATGTATTTACGTTTGAAAGATGCAAATACATTTGAATAGGAACGGAAAGAGGAAGCTGTGGTCACTTGCACCGCAACCGCCGCGCTCCTCAGCAGTGTGTGCAGGCTGGGCACACTATTACACAGCAGAGCCGACACAGCACAGGGCGCTGCCTCCTGCTCCTGCTGCAGCTAGTGTGCCCTTCATGCAAATGTAGCACCCTGAAGAACAAGGTATAGGTACATACAGGCCCCTGCACAACACCAGTCCCACAAAGGATTACAACAGCCGATCTGAAACCCTAGCCACCCCCCTAAGGGCAGGACGGACACACCAGTGGGCGGGACCAGGCAGTTGGGAACACCCACCTAGGGGTCTGGAGAGCCCGGGGCGGGAAAAGACGACTGTTTAGTTTGAGAGTCTGAAGTGAGAGGACAAGCTGACTGACAGGTGTCAGGGGTAAGGGGCCCTGATGTCCTGGCTAGGTGGCAGAGGTGGACTGGGACAGGGTAGGAGCCCGCCGGTACCGACACCGGGGACCCAACTGGAAACCGTATGCACAAAGGGGGGTACTCAGACCCTGAAGCCAGGACTGGCACCTACGGCCTAGCTAATTAACCGATTGAGGGCAGGATTATAGGTCCTGTCCCACCTAAGTCCCGAAAAGTAGACAACCACTCACCGATAGGGATAGGGCCATCGCCAGGGCCTGTAGATCCCACGGGTCAGCGCCAGACGGGCATGGCTCCCAACCATATTACCGGGAGCGGACTCCCGCGTTCCAGACCGGGAAATCTACGTTTCTACAAAAGAGTGCAGAGGAGAAAGACTACAGTTACCAGCCCGTGTGTGGGATCAGGATACACCCGTCTGTGGAACCGGCCACCATCACCTTGGTTTACCACAGGACTCGTGTACTGTATTCTGACTGTGAGTAACACCCTCGGCCTGGCCAGGTGCGCCGGCCCCTGCAATCAGCCTCCTCAGCATAGAGACATTGGGCCCCGGGACATCCATCCCTGCCCACAGAGGGGTTAACACCAAGCTGCCAAACCATCGCCCCGGGAGTTCCCACAACAGCAGCGATGGTGCTACATATCACCACACACCGTGGGTGGAGTCACAGACAACCTACTACACAAGCCCGTACAAATACGTGCCCTTTAGTTGACGTGTCCGTGCGACCCCCGGGTCCGGTAGAATCCCTCGAGCCACACCGTGAATCCGGATCCGAGCAGCCCGCTGGCTGGCGTGGGGGCGGCACACACACACACTGCTGAGGAGCGTGGTGGTGACAGCAGAGAGCGGCCCACTACAGGCATCGGCCCACTACTGCTGGGTACGCCCATGGCAGGAACGGCTCTCACCTAACAAAGCAATGCAGTAACACTGACCCTATAGCTGGCTCTACGAATTACACAGCTGCTGGCAGCTAATGCACACTATCTTCAGCCCTTACAAGGACTATTATTATTTGGCTGTATAAACGCTCTCCCGCACACAGTGCAGTCTATCTGCACCACCAGCTCACAATGACTGCGTGTTCACAAAATGGCCTCTGCGTAATATAGCCCCTATGTAGCTGTGCAGCTAAGCCAATCACAGTAAGACCACAACAAAGATGGCTGCGGCGTTACTGTGAGGGCAAGCAACATCAGAAATGTTCATTGGCTGGAAAACAGGAGCCAGAAAGTCAGAAACGAAAATGAATGTATCGGAGCGGATACAGTTTTATTCGTCGGCTAGCGAATAGCTCGAATACCCCATTAGTCGTAGGATACCGAATAGTGGCGAATACATTCGCTCATCCCTAATTATAATTATGAAGTTTTCATTTTTAAGGGTAAGTACATGTTTAATTGGCCATAGATGTGGTGACAATTTCACTCATGCCAGTTTAAAATCTCACTTAATTGTAACTTTTTTTTTTTCATTTTTTATTCCAATTTCTAAGTTAGTAATTAATTGGAGAAGATAAATTTGGCTGATGTTTTGGAGGAGAGGGGGTATCAATTACAACAACAGTAGATTTTGTTCGTGTTGGCACCTCTTAAATTGTTCCAGAAAATGAAGTATTTCTTGCAGAAAAGTATTGGAATTACACGTTTTGTCAAAAATGGTTTAAAAGAACTGAGAGTCATGTTTTGTCATACACATGTTTATTTTCTTTGTGTGTATTAGATCAACACAAAGAAAACAGAGAAAAAAAGGCCAATTGGATACAAATTTCACACAAATCCCTCAAAATGGGATGGACAAAATTGTTGGCACCCTCAACTAATCGCTTCCTATAACCATTAAAGGGAAGGTATCGTCAAAAAAAAAAAATTCAATTACTGAAAAAATGTAAAGTAATAATGTTTAAATGTTTTGTTTAAATAATATTATTTGTTTTTAATTGTGCAAAATCTAAAAAAAAAAAATTAAAAAGTTTGATATTTTCCACTGTTAAACACTAGGGGAAGCAGCTACTGAAATCCTACAGAATCGCTCTCTCTCTCTCACGCAAAATGCTCTGCAACATACACACACACACAAGCACGCACACACATTGCTCTGCCAGCACACACGCAAAATGCTCTGCAACACACACACAAGCACACACACACATTTCTCTGCCAGCACACACGCAAAATGCTCTCCAACACACACACAAGCACGCACACATATTGCTCTGCCAGCACACACGCAAAATGCTCTGCAAAACACACACACAAGCACGCACGCTGCGGCCGGGGAAGGAGGGGAGCCGTAAACTACACACACAGGCCGACAGGTGACAGGCCATGGGGGGAGAGCGTGGGGGTATTATCAGAGATGGTAGCATCGGCGGCGGGGGGAGGGGCACCGGTACACTACTCCCCACGGGCAGAACGGGTGACAGGGGGAAAAGTTCAGCACACAGCATGACCGCTGTGAGCTGCAGAAAGATGGCGCTGATCTCCTCCCTCTGCTGTGATCTGGACAGCCCAGGGGGCGCGTCCAGGCAACAGCAGGGAGATCTGTAATAAACCTAGGGGTCGGATTATGACTATCAGAGTCTATGCCATAAAGCAGTGAGTCGTTACATACACAGCAAATCCAGCATGGCAGCCACCAGTGCCTCCAGTAAAATTAGAATTAAATGAAAACTAAATAAGCTGCGATTTTAATTTTGTATTAAAAATACTTGGATTTCATAATCACTATTTTTAACACAAAAATAAAAGACCGCGACACCTTCCCTTTAACAAGCTTCTTACACCTCTCAATTGCAATTTTGGAGCACTTTTCTTTTGCAAACTGCTCCAGGTCTCTCATATTTGAAGGTGCCTTCTACCAACAGCAATTTTAAGATCTCTCCACAGGTGCTCAATGGGATTTAGATCTGGACTCATTGCTGCCATTTCAAAACTCTCCAGTGTTTTGTTTCCATCTGTTCCTGGGTGCTTCTTGAACTATGCTTGGGGTCATTGTCTTGCTTTATGTCCCTGACCTTGGAAGAAAACCCAGCTTTCTGATACTGGGCAATACGTTGCGACCCAAAATCCTTTGGTAATCCTCAGATTTCATGATTACTTGCACACAATCAAGGCACCCAATGCCACAGTCAGCACAACAACCCCAAAACATCATTGAACCATTGAACCTCCACCATGTTTGATTATAGGTACTATGTTCCTTTCTTTGTTGGCCTCATTCTGTTTTCGCTAACCACTTTCCAAAATGAAAACAAAAAAGGTGCTCAGGCCCAATAATAAAAAAATGTTATTAACAATTTGTTTAAAATGATGTGATTACATTAAAATTTAAACTGGGGTAGGTAAAGACACAAGGACTATCCAATAACCACAATAATAATAGTGGATAGCAATACAGTTATAATTGTGCATATACAACCAACTAGCAAAAGTACACAGTATTCATATTATAATTCCAGTACAATTATAATTAGAACCAACAATCTAATCATAAGATGTTTATATAGAGCTCATTAATATAAGATAGGATAAAGTAGCTATAGCTATTATGTAAGCATATAGTGTCCAGTGTGTCTAATAACAAAAAAATGCACATTAATGCTAATACTGTAGTATACATATGTGTTACCTCCAAAGGGACTAGGTGCTGGCTAATAATTGTATAAAGTGGAAAACAATTAATTCCACCTAATTAGTGACTATATGTGAAGCATACAATTGGACAATTGGTAATAGCCCTAATAAGACTGGCCAGTAATATCCGTTTGCTAAACTGTGAAGTGGGTAATGGAGCCTGGATGTCCTCGTCCCTACATGCGTTTCACTTTTTCTTCAGGGGATATTTAAATTGGACTTGAGCACCTTTTTTGTTTTCCTTTTGGAAAGTTGTTAGTGAAGTATTTATGGTGTGGTCCTCCCCTTACTGGGATGGTTAGCATATAGAGGTATATTATGCAACTCATTCTGTTTTTGGTAAACAGTAGAATGATGTGCTTTATTAAAAAGCTTTATCTTGGTCTCATCTGTGTACAAGTTGCTTTCCCAGAATGATTTTGGCCTACTCACATACATTTTGATAAACTGAAGTCTAGCTTTTTTATGTCTCTGTGTCAGCAGTGGAGTCCTCCTGGGTCTCCTGCCATAGCGTTTAATTTCATTCAAATGTCAATGGATAGGTCACACTGACCATTATGCACCCTGAGCTTGCAGGACAGCTTGAATTTCTTTAGAACTTAATTTGGGCTGCTTCTCTGCCATCAATTTCTCTCTGCCATCCACATCCATGAAGATTAGCTACAATGCCATGGATTATAAGCTTCTTGTTTACGTTGCACACAATGGACAAAGGAACATCAAGATCTGTGGAGATGGACTTGTAACCATGATATAATATAATAATATATAAGAATATTTATTCATTTATATAGCGCTATTAATTCCACAGCGCTTTACATACATTGGCAACACTGTCCCCATTGGGGCTCACAATCTAAATTCCCTATCAGTATGTTTTTTACACAGGGAGGACATACAAACTCCTTGCAGATGGTGTCCTTAGTGGGACTAGAACCCAGGACCCCAGCACTGCAAGGCTGCAGTGCTAACCACTGAGCCACTGTGCCGCCCCATGATATGTCACGAGTGTGTCATGGCCTAATGTAATCTCGGGGGGATATGGGATCAGAAGGTCATAGGGTATTGTAGATCGCAGATCCAATTTAGTGCCTGGTCGTCATTTACCCTCAGTTAGAGCATATTTAATTTAATCCGGCACTGAAGGGGTTAAGGTTGTTTTCTATCCTGCAGTGATATAACAGGCAGTTGTAACCTTAGCCGCAGCTACTCCCTTTTGCCGTAAATAACTGCTCCTAACTCCTCCCTATGCCAGCTATTGCTCATACCTATGCCATCCACTTTGAAGGAGCTAGTCTCTTGAGAAGCTGAGGTGTTGCTTCTGGAGTGCCTGCTGGAGAAGCTGTGGAGTGTTATTTGTTGTTTCTTTTCCCACCTGTTTGTCTTACCTTCTTCGTGTTGTCTTATTGCAATGATAAGACTAGCATCTTGCTGGTCTTTCCTAGTCAGGGTGAGTTGAGAGCCTAGGCTCGTGACAGCATACATGGGATAGGACCTGTCTAGGGACATTAGGGAGTGCTGCGATCAGCCTCAGGTGAATGTAAGGAAGTGACCCTGCTCCCCTCTGCCTAGTGCCAGGGCCTTCTGTTGTATTGCTAACCTGGTGATCTCTTTGTGTTGTGCTGCTCGCTGGAACTCCTCTCGTACCTGGCGTGACACCTGCAGTCACATCTTGACATGATACTGTTGATATTTTTCAACAATTTTGGTTCTCAAATTCTCAGTTCTAATTTCCGTTTTCTGTTCTCCATGCTTACTGTGGCACTCACAGACACACAATGCAAAGATTGAGCCAACTTCCCCCCCTTTTATCTTGTTTTAGGTGGGATTTTAATATTGCCCAAACTTATTACTTGCCACAGGTGAGTTTGAAAGAGCATCACATGCTTGAATTAAAGTTGTTTACCCACAATTTTGGAAAGGTGCCAACATTTTTGCCTAGTCCATTTTTGGGGTTTTATATGAAATTAAAGTATGTCCAGTTTGCTTTTTTTCTATGTTTTTTTTGTGGTAATCCAATTACACACAAGGGAAATAAACATGTGTATAAGGCTATGTGCACACGTTGCGTTTTTTTTGACGCTGTGTTTTTGTACGTTTTTGGCCGCTAAAAACGCACAAACGCACCTGCGGCAAAAAACGCATGCGTTTTTGCCACGATTTGGTGCATTTTTGCGTGCGTTTTGCTGCGTTTTTGATCTCTGCGTTTTTCTGCGTTTTTCCAATGCATTGCATGGGGGGAAAATGCAGAAAAACGCAGGAAAAAATTGACATGTCCATTTTTTTTTTAAAGCTCAAAAACGCAGCTTAAAAAAAAAGTTGTGTGCGGACAGCAAAAATGAAAACTCATAGACTTTGCTGGGTAAGCAAAGTCATGCAGTTTTGAGGCCAAAAACGCACCCGAAAAGCGCGCAAAAACGCCGCGAAAAACGCACTGTGTGAACTTACCCTAACAAAACATGTGTAATTGCAATAATTTTCTGGGAGAAAACTTCATTTTCTGGAACAATTTGAAGGGTGCCAAAATGTTTGGCCATGACTTTACATGCAGATGACACAGAAACAATTCAAAGCACAACCATTGTTTAATTGTCATCACAATTGGCACCTGGGCCAGTATCAGTTCCCCACACTACTACCCATGATACACACATACTACACTATGTACCTTATTTGGCTCATTTTCTCCAGGTCTTCACTCTCTATCCCATCTCTCATATATAACAGATTACTTGTGGTATGCATTTGGCTGCCATGTTTGGAGCTGATTTCTTGCAGCACATCAGTCAGTGATGGTTGACACCCTGCAAAATGTAATAATTAAGACATAAAAGCACAAAAATGATAAATTAATCTAATTATTTTTAAGAAACGATGCTAAGCATAACACTACAAGGGTAAACCATATGTATAAGGGATCGTTGAAAACACACTACTAACACTGCAGGTCTATTAATAAGGGGCCTTTGCCATCTTAGGCTGGTTTCACACTACGTTTATTTAACATCCGTCCATAACGTTTTTTTAGCGGAAAAACGGATCCAGTGCAAATGCGTTTTCACTTCAATGCATTTGCAATGGACTCGCGTTAACATGCGTTCACCTGCGTTTACCTGCGTTATAGTGAGGATCCAGCGACTTGCAGTTTTTTAACATCTTTCAAAAACGCTACTTGTAGCGTTTTTGAGCTGCGTCCAAATACTGCATGTCACCGGATCCTGACTAAACAGCACGCAAACGCAGGTGAACGCTGGCGTGCTGATAGACAGGATCCTGCTTGCTCTACTGAGCATGCACAGAACCAGTCTCGCATGATCTGTCTCTCTCCTCCTCCCTCCCTCACCCTCCCTATGTCTTTCCCCCTTCCTCCCCTCCCTCTCTCTCCCACCTGAGAGCTGCGGACACTCGTAACCAAGGTAAATATCGGGTAACCACTTATCTTAGTTACCCGATGTTTACGTTGGTTACGTGTGCAGGGAGCCCGGCTCCTAGCAGCTGCAGATGTCGCGGGCGGGGAGGAGGGTGTCAGCACACCGCGCTCACCCCTTCTGCTCGGGTCCGGCAGCTGCTCAGTGGTGGCTCGAGCTGTGGGCCGGATCCCGGGGTGTCTCGAGCGGCACTCCTCGCCCGTGAGTGAAAGGGGGGTGTTTGTTGGGTGTGGGGATTGTTATAGTTCGTGACACCACCCACGGTTGTGGTGATTGCACCACGGCTGCTCAGTGTGGGGGTCCCGGGGATGGTGATGCGGAGCAGCCAGGTGTTGTGTTGCCCCTCCGTGGGTAGGGGTTGGTGATCCCGGGGCCCAGTGAAGAGATGTGAAGTGTAGGGCCTGGAGGGCGCAGGGACGCGGGGGCAGCGCTGTGCCTTGCGGCACTGTGGTACTCACTCAGCCTGAGACTTGGACACAGTTTGTACGGTAAACCAAACGGCTGGTAGGACGGTCCCACAGACGGCTGCACCTGCACTCCCGGTAGGTGACGGTGATGTCTCTCTTCCTTGCACCTGTGTTGACTGATGGTAGCGGTGGATTCCCTCCGGTTACCCGCTCCCCGACTGCAATCTGGGCCGGAGGAGCTCTACACTTTGCCCGCAGGCGCTGGCCCTGGGGAAACTGGTGCCCTGGCGGCGGCGGTGTCTCCCCGGTAATGGTCGGGCTGTTGCCGTCAATCGGGACTTGGTTGCTGGGGGATCTACGTCCCCTTCACTGACGGATTCGGCAAATTTGGCGACTCCTAGCCTTGCCGGGGTCCGAGAGGCCCCTGCCCTGGTGCTGACTGTCCTTCGGAACACTGCTCCAGACCACCGGGCACACAGCCAACGGGGTCCTTCCAGGAACTTCCAAACGGTCCCCCTCCGAACAGTCACCGCCGTCGCTGACCTTGCTGTTCTAGCCCTACACACAGCTGGGCTCTCAGGCTTTGCACGCTCTCTGCGCTGTCACCACTTCTTGCTTTCCTCCTTTACTCCTTTTCTTTCCTTCTCTGTTAACTCTCACTTTAGCTCCTCACACTTGCCCTGCCTGGGCCTTCTCACTCCTTCCACTTCCTCCTCCCTGAGCTTTCTGCCTGGTAACTTCCTGCCTCCAGAGTTGTGAGCTCCTTGGTGGGCGGAGCCAACCGCCTGGCCCACCCCCTGGTGTGCATCAACAGACTCCTGGAGGAAGGCAACAAGGATTTCTGGTTAGCAGATGTGCCTACCTGGAGTGTGGGGTGTGGTGGTGTTGTGACCTGTGTCCCCTGGCTTGCCCAGGGCGACACATTCCCCCTTAGCAAAATGCAGACCGTCCGCGGGCTGCCGTCCTACACCGGTTTTATTTTTCTGTAAAAAGGGGATAACAGGGTTAAACATAACATACATTTCAATAACTCTTCCCAAGACGGGAGGCACATTTTACTTTTAACGTTTCAACGGTGTACGGTCACGGTTTCCGCTCTCTCCCACCCAAGTAACCTGGCCCTGATGCTGCCCCTAAAACCCAGGCAGCACCCCTTGACCCACAGTCCAGCACACGGTACCCGAGCGGGATCTGTCCTTCCCTCCAGAGGGTAGCCACCGGTTCCTTTGGTGGCTGGGCCCTGGCCTGCTCTGCTCAGGGCCCTCCCTCCAACCTGCCTCTCCGGAGGCGGCCTGCGGAAACGGTAACGGTACCCAACATATTTACAAGCCACTAACGTTTGTGGTTGCCCTGCAGAGTTCACGGGCTTGTCCATTGCTAGTTCCCATGCAATAAACTTTTAACGGTCCCCACGGGGACAACGGTGCCGGCTCCAGCCGGTTGCAAATCAACAACAAATCAGGTGACTTCTTCGGTAATTTCACTTATCATTTCAAAACTTTCAAACAAACAGGTGGTCCCAACGGGGACTGTGCAGCGGCACTCCGCTGCCTTTTGCGGCTCAGCAGTCCATTCTCACTCGTGGGCTCTAGTGCCACCTTCACACGGTGCACCGCTCTGGACCCCAATGGTAGCTCGCTGCAGGCGATCTTCTTCCATATACATGCGGGCATGCACATCCGCTCTACACCCCTCTCGGGCATCGATCTCCCTGCGCAGCTGCTGTTGCCGCCGCTCCCAGCCGGGAGTACTTTCTGTTTGCTCCGGTTCAGCGTGTGCGGGGGACGGACCCAGCCAGAGTCCCTCCGTGTCGGCTACGACCGGCACCTTCAGTAATGAGGGACCCCGCTGTGACATGGCCTCCTCTGCCTCCTGGCAGCTGCATCCCCACCGTGCCTCCGGTGCATCTTTGCTGACGGGCTCAGCCTTTGGCTTCTTCCATAGAAGCGGTTCAGGGTGGTCATGATCTTCTGCTGCAGGTCTGTCCGCCGGGGCGGATTGGCAGGGTACCGCTACCGGTGGTGGTGGTAGCGGGCCTAGTGGCGGGGCAGCAGCAGCTAACGTGGGTAGCGGGAGAGGCAGCAGGGTGAACGGGTGTAGGCCGGGCCCCTCAGCCGCAGCGGCCGATCCCTCGGGAATACAGGGACGTGGGTCTCTTACCCGTTCCTCCAAATCTTCCTCCACCTCGCATCTCCACACAGCAGCCACCACTTCCACCATGTCGGCCTCCCACTCCTCCAGGAGGAGCTGCATGCGGACCTGCAGACGGCTGCTTAGCTGGGCGATCCGGACTTCCACCCACGCCGCCATGCCGGGCGCGGGGACCACGGTGTTGTTGGCCGGACTCAGCATCTTTAGCAGCGGCCTCTTCCAGGAACCAGTAAATGGCCGCAGGGTCCTGGCGTCCCTGCTTCCAGAGCCGCGCTCACATGCGGCCAGCCGCCATCGCGTCCCCCTTAGCTCTTTCCGGCCCCTCCTCTCTCGGGGCGGGGTTTTGGCCTTCGCGCCTCTACTGCTCGAGAAGACGCTCGAGCGGGAACTTTTCGCGCCAAAGATGGCGGCTTCTGAAATTTTTCTGCCGGATACCTCCGGCGGTAACAAGGCGCACCTCTACCAGACGGCAGAGCGGTAAGATCCTGTTCGTGACGCCAAGTTGTCGCGGGCGGGGAGGAGGGTGTCAGCACACCGCGCTCACCCCTTCTGCTCGGGTCCGGCAGCTGCTCAGTGGTGGCTCGAGCTGTGGGCCAGATCCCGGGGTGTCTCGAGCGGCACTCCTCGCCCGTGAGTGAAAGGGGGGTGTTTGTTGGGTGTGGGGATTGTTATAGTTCGTGACGCCACCCACGGTTGTGGTGATTGCACCACCGCTGCTCAGTGTGGGGGTCCCGGGGATGGTGATGCGGAGCAGCCAGGTGTTGTGTTGCCCCTCCGTGGGTAGGGGTTGGTGATCCCGGGGCCCAGTGAAGAGATGTGAAGTGTAGGGCCTGGAGGGCGCAGGGACGCGGGGGCAGCGCTGTGCCTTGCGGCACTGTGGTACTCACTCAGCCTGAGACTTGGACACAGTTTGTACGGTAAACCAAACGGCTGGTAGGACGGTCCCACAGACGGCTGCACCTGCACTCCCGGTAGGTGACGGTGATGTCTCTCTTCCTTGCACCTGTGTTGACTGATGGTAGCGGTGGATTCCCTCCGGTTACCCGCTCCCCGACTGCAATCTGGGCCGGAGGAGCTCTACACTTTGCCCGCAGGCGCTGGCCCTGGGGAAACTGGTGCCCTGGCGGTGGCGGTGTCTCCCCGGTAATGGTCGGGCTGTTGCCGTCAATCGGGACTTGGTTGCTGGGGGATCTACGTCCCCTTCACTGACGGATTCGGCAAATTTGGCGACTCCTAGCCTTGCCGGGGTCCGAGAGGCCCCTGCCCTGGTGCTGACTGTCCTTCGGAACACTGCTCCAGACCACCGGGCACACAGCCAACGGGGTCCTTCCAGGAACTTCCAAACGGTCCCCCTCCGAACAGTCACCGCCGTCGCTGACCTTGCTGTTCTAGCCCTACACACAGCTGGGCTCTCAGGCTTTGCACGCTCTCTGCGCTGTCACCACTTCTTGCTTTCCTCCTTTACTCCTTTTCTTTCCTTCTCTGTTAACTCTCACTTTAGCTCCTCACACTTGCCCTGCCTGGGCCTTCTCACTCCTTCCACTTCCTCCTCCCTGAGCTTTCTGCCTGGTAACTTCCTGCCTCCAGAGTTGTGAGCTCCTTGGTGGGCGGAGCCAACCGCCTGGCCCACCCCCTGGTGTGCATCAACAGACTCCTGGAGGAAGGCAACAAGGATTTCTGGTTAGCAGATGTGCCTACCTGGAGTGTGGGGTGTGGTGGTGTTGTGACCTGTGTCCCCTGGCTTGCCCAGGGCGACACACAGACACTCGTAACCAAGATAAATATCGGGTATCCAAGCCCGATGTTTACCTTGGTTACCAGCGTCTGCAGCTGATCACATGACTCCAATGCCCGCCCCTAAACATCCAGTGACAGGATCCTGCAAAATAACAGATGCGTTTGCATGAGTTTTTTGCTGTAAAAGCAGGATCCGCTTTTGCAGAAAAAAAAACGTTCCTGACGCATGTTAAATAAACGTAGTGTGAAACCAGCCTTAATTGGTTTGTCTAGGAATTAGGAAAATAGGACATATTTTTTGAGCGGTAATAGTTCGTTCCCCTTGTCTCCTTGCCTGGTTTTGCATCTTACTTAATAGAAGTAAAAGGGACTGAGCTGCAACACCAAAAACAGCTTTTAGGCCAGTTTCACATTTGCGTCCTTTTGACAGAAACGGAATCCAGCACACATGCAGTACAGTTCATTTATGTACAGTGGAAGTGTGGCGCCCCTGAGGCTTCCGTCGCCACAGAGACATTGCATCTCAGCCAGAGATGTGATGTCCCATCCTAGGTAAGGACAGGGGTAAACGCTGGCTCACAGGCAAATTCACACTACACCTATTGTTAGGCATATTTTGGGACCGGGAATAGTGGCAGCTACCCCCTTGCTGCATGCTGGGGGGCCGTAAGACCCATCTCTTCTCCCAGAGGGTGGGGCCTAGCAACAGGGAAGGTGGGAGGAGCCAACAGAAAGTAAGAGCAGAGACAGGAAGTTCAAGGTCAGTTAGTTGGAGTTAGCAAGAAGTGAGTTAGTGAGTTGGTTGATGCAGATCAATCAACAGAAATTGCCGCAGCTACCCACCCCTGGGAATCAGCCGTATTGCTTTTGTAGACGGCAGACGGTAATCCTCCACATACACTGGGCAAGTGGTGCTTATCCCCCAAGCAAAAAAAGTTCCTGGATAGAGTCCAACAATAGAGATAGGGCAGCACTCACCAGCGTCCAGTAAAAAAGACTTTATTTATTCATGGTGCAGGTAAAAAAGCAGGAGCAGAGTTGACAGCAGGGCCCCCTCATGGACGACAGCCGTTTCGCGTGTTCTCACACTTCCTCGGGTCCATCAGGACCCGAAGAAGCATGAGAACACGCGAAACGAGTGAGTTGGTTGAGAGGAGAAGGACAGGAAGGTAGTTACCTCAGCAGAGTGGAGCGAAAGTGACTGAAAGAGAAGCTTCCTGGTGGAGACCCTGGGGCCCAGCTAGGCCAAGGTGACACCACAGACAGTAGAGAAGGGATTCCAGGGCCACAGAAGACTTTCAAGCTCGTGGCCTGTTCCACTAGAACATCGGGTGGAGGGATCAGGCTGCAATCGGGGACGGTCCTCAGACTGAGGGAAGAAATACATTTCCAGAGAGTGACACCGAGGCCCAGGGTGGTTGCAAGCGCCCCGGGCCACAACCCACCGTAGCTCCCCTGGGAAGAGGGCAAGATTCCATCCAGGCAAGCCTTCTTGACCAGACTCTATGGTGGAGGCCAAGACAAGTTTATCTACAAAGGTCAAGGCTCTGAAGTCAGTCGAGGGAGGAGACACAACCAAGGGTGCACCGGCATTTACCTTAAAAACTACCCGGGATCGTCGGAGGTCCCTGACAGTGAATCCCAGTAATCCAAAGGCAACCAGTTTGCTGCAGCCCTGGAACAGTGAGTAAAAACCTTGAAACTGCACCCTCTGGTGTTGCTTCCTTTATTTCGCCCTGCACTGCACCATTTCCAAGCACCATAGACTTTAATAAGCACCAACGGCTGCCCTGGGGTACCGCTCCACCTGTGGGGAGCAGAACCATCCCAGCTGCCATTACATCAGCCCCGGAGGCCCTATCCAGCAGCGGCGGCTCCATAGCCGCAATCCACAGGTGGTGTCACGAATATATTCCCCATAAACTTTATTATTGATCATCACCCCCACAACTGCCCTATTAGTTGACCCTGCCAGGGTCACGGAGCAGGGCCCTGCTACCGCTGACTACCCCCGGATTAGTCCGGCCCGACACCGGGTGTCCCAGAGCCCTGGGGTGAGCGAGTCAACCTTGGCGTCTCGAACAGGATTTTGTGCCCGGACCCTCCAGGTACTGTGCGCCTTGCAGAACTGAAAGAACTGTGTTTTATTGTGTGAAAACCGCCGCCATTGAGACTGCTGAGCGCGGGAAGAAGAGGGACGTGCCTGAAGAAAGAGCGCGAAAAGAAGCCCCGCCCCCTTGTCTTGAGAAAAGAGCGTGAAGAAAAAGTCCTGCCTCCGCTATGAAAAGCAGAGGATGCAGAATGGTGTATAAAGAAACGGAAAGGCTGGCCAAGCGATCCTAGATGCCAGACCAGAAGACCACTAGAATGTACTGGATCGTAGGCGGAATGATTCCGGCCGTGGTGGGCTGGGTGCCAGTCTGGTGCCAGACGCTGGTGCAGCCCCCGGCCCCGCCTCCAGAAGGAAAGAGGGTGCAGCCGAGTGGCGTGGTCGAGCACTCGAGCAGTGCAGAGGCGAGCAGGAACCAGGCCAGAAGCATGGCGGAAAAACTGCAGCCAGGCACCCAAGGGACCAAGCAATTGGACTCCGAGCTGAACTTCCTCCGGGAAGAAGTGAAACTCCTCACGCGGAGGTTGAGCTCCTTGCAAGCGGAGGTGGAAAAGCGGAGGAAAGACGAAGCTGGAGGGGAAAGTGCCAAGGAGGACCGGGCGACACCCGAGGTTGTGGGCCACAGAGAGCAGGCCGCCGTGCTATACCCGGGTAAGCCGTACGGCGCTCCTACCCGTCCAAGCCCAGGGCACTATGAAGCGCCATCGCCCAGCCCCCCTGCAGGCCTGCAGGGGGTCCTCGCTGACCACGCCGAGGCAAGGGCGAGCACCGCAGACTCCAACAGCGAGGATGACTCCCCAGGCAGCGCGGGCCCTGAACATCTAGTGGGCCCCTTGCCGAGCCCTCCCACCGGCTTACTTGGTGCGTCCTCGCCAGGGGTAAACTGGGATGCCGCACCAGTCCACGATAGGGGGCTGCCTTGGCCGATACTCCCTGCCTCGACCCCACTTGCCGCCCACATGGCCTGCACACAGCAGCTGGAGCAGTTCCAGCGTGAAAGAGAACGCCGGGAGGAAAAATGAAGGGCAGTGGAGGCGTCTAACCTGGCCTCCAAGGCCCGCATCCAGAAAGCCCGCAAAGGGTCCCAGGACCCAGTTAGGAGGGGCCAAGTCATAGACTTCAGACTGGCGGAGGGCTGGGGCTTCATCCGGGAGCCCGGCCTGGGCAAGGACGTGTTTGTCTCCCGCCGGGACATTGAAGAGCACCTGACTAGAGGCCACCCAGGGTGCGATGTTCAGCCCGACGACCTGGTCGAGTACACGCGGCTGATGGGGAACCGTGGCTGGTACACGCTAAATGTTCATGTGCTATGGGAGGAAGCAGCCCCAGAGGAGCCAGAGTGGCGCCGTACCAATCCAGCCAGCTGTCCCACTCCAGTCAGCGGTCCCACTCCAGCCCGAGCCCAGGCCGCAGCACCCCACAGCAGACCTGAAACCAACATAAGAGAGACCTAGACCATGATCTCCTCCGCTTACTTGCTGCCAGGGGCCATGCCTGAATGGGACCCTCGCATTTACCCAAGAGACTAAAAGAAAGAAGAAGATGCCGAACTGTAAATAGCCCCTGTATGTCTGTCCATTGTTCTTTTCGAAGATGACACCCTATTACTGAATCCTTGGCCCCTGTTCTTTTTGAAGATGACCCCCCCCCACTGTTTATGTGTTACCGGGCCACTGGACTTGAAAGTGGTCCACAGTTGAATGTGTATTTATATATATAATGTTTAACCAGGCCACTGGACTTAGTGGCTGGTTCTTCCCCCTAAGTTAAAGTTAAAAAGACGTTAGGGCCACAGGACTATGTGTGGTCAGCAATCCCCATGTAAATATGTTGCACCAGTTGTGCCCCCGTACCAGAATTCTTGTGGGAATATCCATAGCACTTGTGCACTAGACCGTAAAAGTGCACCAAAGACTTTAAAGTTTTATGTTCATGTTTGTAACATTTCAAGTAAATGTGCCTCCCATAAAGGGATGAAATGTTTTACAGTTTTATTGTTTTAAGCATATAAAAATACTTGCAGTTTCTTCCACTGTTTTCTTGTTTCAGCCCGCGGACGTGCTGAGGTTTGCTGTGGGAGAGTGTGGCGCCCCTGAGGCTTCCGTCGCCACAGAGACATTGCACCTCAGCCAGAGATGTGATGTCCCATCCTGGGTAAGGACAAGGGTAAACACTGGATCACAGGCAAATTCACACTACACCTATTGTTAGGCATATTTTGGGACTGGGGATAGTGGCAGCTACCCCTATGCTGCATGCTGGGGGGCCGTAAGACCCATCTCTTCTCCCAGAGGGTGGGGCCTAGCAACAGGGAAGGTGGGAGGAGCCAACAGAAAGTAAGAGCAGAGACAGGAAGTTCAAGGGAAGTTAGTTGGAGTTAGCAAGATAGTGAGTTAGTGAGTTGGTTGAGAGGAGAAGGAGAGGGAGGTAGTTACCTCAGCAGAGTGGAGCAAAAGTGACTGAAAGAGAAGCTTCCTGGTGGAGACCCTGGGGCCCAGCTAGGCCCAGGTGACACCACAGACAGTAGAGAAGGGATTCCAGGGCCACAGAAGGCTTTCAAGCTCGTGGCCTGTTCCACTAGAACATCGGGTGGAGGGATCAGGCTGCAATCGGGGACGGTCCCCAGACTGAGGGAAGAAAGACATTTCCAGAGAGTGACACCGAGGCCCAGGGTGGTTGCAAGCGCCCCGTGCCACAACCCACCGTAGCTCCCCTGGGAAGAGGGCAAGATTCCATCCAGGCAAGCCTTCTTGACCAGACTCTATGGTGGAGGCCGAGACAAGTTTATCTAGAAAGGTCAAGGCTCTGAAGTCAGTCGAGGGAGGAGACACAACCAAGGGTGCACCGGCATTTACCTTAAGAACTACCCGGGATCGGCGGAGGTCCCTGACAGTGAATCCCAGTAATCCAAAGGCAACCAGTTTGCAGCAGCCCTGGAACAGTGAGTAAAAACCTTGAAACTGCACCCTCTGGTGTTGCTTCCTTTATTTCGCCCTGCACTGCACCATTTCCAAGCACCATAGACTTTAATAAGCACCAACGGCTGCCCTGGTGTACCGCTCCACCTGTGGGGAGCAGAACCATCCCAGCTGCCATTACATCAGCCCCGGAGGCCCTATCCAGCAGCGGCGGCTCCATAGCCGCAATCCACAGGTGGTGTCACGAATATATTCCCCATAAACTTTATTATTGATCATCACCCCCACAACTGCCATATTAGTTGACCCCGCCAGGGTCGCAGAGCCGGGCCCTGCCACCGCTGACTACCCCCGGACTAGTCCGGCCCGGCACCGGGTGTCCCAGAGCCCTGGGGTGGGCGAGTCAGAAGTGCGACACCATGTGGGTTGTGTGCTTCATACAGTACCGCATGTGTCCACATGGTGTCGTGCTTCCACTGTAAATATATGAACTGTACTGCATGTGTGCTGGATTCCATTTCCGTCGAAACGACGCAAATGTGAAACCTGCCTTAGAAAAAAGTGCTGCTATAGCTTGGTAAAGAAGTTGTTCACTACTGGACAATGCCAGCCTAATTACCCCTTCACGACCTTTGTCATGGGTGTGAAAGGGTTAACCGACCGATGACATATGGGTACAGCATGGCGATCATGTGGGGCACAGGTGCTGTTCACACACAATCACTGCCGGGAGCTCCAACTGTCACAACCAGATATGGTGCTTGAGCCATTCCTGGCTGTTGAAAACCCCTAAATGCTGTAATCAATAGTGATCACAGCATTTGGGAGGCTGGGAGAGGGAGTACCCTACCACTCGCACCCGATTTGGACCCTTACAACGTGATCACAGGGTCCTGGTTGTTGCCATGGTAACCCTAGATCATATAATGACCTCCGGACCTGTTACATCATGCCAGAACCATGGTCTAAGAGGCATTCTGTCAGTGTCAAACTGACAGGTGTAAAAGTTAAAGTCCATAGGGGAACTAAGTAAAAATGTTTAGGAAAAAGTAAAACAAAATTGTAAAAATATGTTATAAAAATCCCCAAATTAATAAAAAAATGAAAAAATATTATACCAGTAAATACGTATATTTACGTAAAAATGTAGGACTACATAAACTAAAATATAAAGTACACAAATTCGGTATTGCTTCTTCCAGAAAAAACCCATCTATAAAACTATTACATTATTTAACCTCTTCAGTGAACACCATCAAAAATAAATAAAAACTTGGCAAAAAAATACTGCTTTATCATTCTACTACTGAAAAAGGTGGAATAAAATGTGATTAATAAGTCGCCTGTAAATAAAAATGGTATTGCTGAAACCGTGATTTTGAGCCCAAAAACAAACAAGCTGCTGTACAGCTCCATCGGAAGAAAAAATATAAAAGCTACAGCTCTCAGAATACAGCGATGCAAAACAATTATTTTTTCTATCAAATTGTTTTTATGTGTAAAAGCAGGAAAAACATGAAAAAAATTATATAAATGTGGTAACGCTGTAATCGTATGGACCATTAGAATAAAAAACAAACAATCCTGTATTGCTGTTTCATATTCATTCTTCCTTCTAAAAATCTGTATGAAAAATGATTTAAAAATGTTATGTGCCCGAAAATGGTACAAATTAAAACGTCAACTCATCCCACAAAAAACAAACCCTCATGTGATTCTGTCGGCAGAAATCTATAAAAATCGGAGCTCTTAAAATATGGTGATGCACAAACCTCTTTTGGAACAAAAATACATTTTTTAGTGTGTGGTAGTATCCAAACATAAAAAAACCCTATGTAAATCTGGTATCGCTGTAATTGCAATGACTTAAAGAATAAAACCATCTAATCACTTATACTGCACGGTGAACGGCGTAAAAAATAGATAAAAGGAATTCTTCATCTGCTGTTAATTTGTTTATTCTTCATCCCAAAGATCGAAGTAAGGCTCGCCATTTATCCTGTGCTCCACGCTAAACGTTTAGACCTGGATTTACCTGTAAATCTATGAAATATGTGATTCAAACATAACCCCCAAAAGAAAATTTACAATAATGAGGGAGAAGGAGTAATTTTGGACTTTTTGCCTGTGATCCAGAGATGTCCGTCTTTTTAAGCATTCATAAATGTGCGGTTGACCATACTTTCGTACACTTCTGAAAATGACAACACTGAACAGAGGCCAAATGGAGTCCAGAGTATTTTTGCTGCCTCATTATAATGAATGGATTACTATGGGGTGTCATCTGAATCATATAATTCAGAGATTTAGATGGAAACAGTGACGTAATTGAAGCGTAGTGCACAGGATAAATGTGATCCAAAACTATTTCTAAAATGTTCCCAATAAAAGCTTCAACTCAATCCACAAAAGAACCAAGTCCCCACTCAAGTTTGTCATCTATCAATTGAAATATAGGGGGGTTTCACATTACTGGTAACACAAAGGCTCTGGAAAAGCACTATGCCTCCCCCGAAAAGAAATCCAGCGAATTCTGCGCTTGCAAATTTCAAATGACCCCCTCCCTTCTGAGCCCCAGAATGTGCCTAAACCAAATTTAGCGTCAACATGTTTGGCTTTTCTGTGGTAAAGAGAGCCCAATTTATGGGGTGTGTGTCTCCAGAAGCATAAGCTGGGCACAACGTATGGGCAGTACAACATACTGGGCACTGTAATGGCAGTTTTGCATTTTTCACTCAGCAGCTTGGTTTCTGTAAACACTAGAGTTGAGCGCGGTTCGTGGTTCGTGGTTCTCCAGTTCGCGGCTCGAGTGATTTTGGGGGCTGTTCTAGATTGAACTAGAACTCGAGCTTTTTTGCAAAAGCTCGATAGTTCTAGATACGTTCGAGAACGGTTCTAGCAGCAAAAAAAACAGCTAATTCCTAGCTGGCTTTCCGCTGTAATAGTGTAAGTCACTCTGTGACTCACACTATTATGACATTTCAGTGTATAGTGTGCGGGAACAGCGCGTTCAGATCACTGCTGTATGGATAATGGCGATTGCCATTTTTTTTTTTTCCTTGTCTTCCTTCCCTAAGCGCGCACGTGTAGTGGGGAGGGCCAGCATGTCAGCCAATCCCAGACACACACACAGCTAAGTGGACTTTTAGCCAGAGAAGCAACGGCATGTGTGATAGGATGTCCATGTCACATGTCCCTGCATTATAAAACCGGACATTTTCCTCCAGCACGCCATTATCTACCTTCTGCGTCCTTGGTGTCAGACATCACTGGCGCAGCGCCTATCGCCGATACAGCTGTATACGCTCCATACACAGCGCTGGACAGCATAGGGATAGCACTTTCTATCAGTCCTTTTAAGGGCTCATACCGGCAGGGTCAGAGCCATAGGTGACAGGTCCTGAAAACAGAGTTTAACAGCTACACAAGATGGCAGCGTCTCTGTAGCTAAGGTCAGGGATTTCCTCGCTGCATTTCCCCATTAGGAGGGATAGAAAGGGAGGCTTCCTTTCCTCTACCCAGAGACCCACAACCCTGCCACTGTACCCTATTGCCCTTTGCACACTCCAACTCATTGTTACTAAGCCATTATACTAGCAAACACTGAGGGAACTTAGTGGCATCCTAAACGTGGCTATTGGACTTCTGTATAGTCCCAGTAGTGCACAGATATTTGCAGCACCTCTGCCTGCATTGCACACTCAAACTCATTGTTACTAAGCCATTATACTAGCAAACACTGAGTGAACTTAGTGGCATCCTAAACGTGGCTATTGGACTTCTGTATAGTCCCACTAGTGCAAAGATATTTGCAGCACGTCTGCCTGCATTGCACACTCCAACTCATTGTTACTAAGCCATTATACTAGCAAACACTGAGTGAACTTAGTGGCATCCTAAACGTGGCTATTGGACTTCTGTATAGTCCCACTAGTGCAAAGACATTTGCAGCACGTCTGCCTGCATTGCACACTCAAACTCATTGTAGCTAAGCCATTATACTAGCAAACACTGAGTGAACCTAGTGGCATCCTAAACGTGGCTATTGGACTTCTGTATAGTCCCACTAGTGCAAAGATATTTGCAGCACGTCTGCCTGCATTGCACACTCAAACTCATTGTTACTTACTAAGACATTATAATACCAAAAATTGAGTAAACTTAGTGGCATACAAGAAGTGGCTGTTGTACTCCATTAGTGCCCCACTGGTGCAAATCTATGTGCAGCACCTGTGCAGGACACCCTCCTGCTTTGTTTTTAATAAGCTATAATGATAGCAAAAAATACTGCCATTTAGTGGCATCATAGAACTGGATGTTGTATTCCATTATTGTCCCACTGGTGCCAAGCTATTTCTAGCACCTGTGCAGGACACCCTCCTGCTCTGTTTTTAATAAGCTATAATGATAGCAAAAAATACTGCCATTTAGTGGCATCATAGAACTGGATGTTGTATTCCATTATTGTCCCACTGGTGCCAAGCTATTTCTAGCACCTGTGCAGGACACCCTCCTGCTCTGTTTTTAATAAGCTATAATGATAGCAAAAAATACTGCCATTTAGTGGCATCATAGAACTGGATGTTGTATTCCATTATTGTCCCACTGGTGCCAAGCTATTTCTAGCACCTGTGCAGGACACCCTCCTGCTCTGTTTTTAATAAGCTATAATGATAGCAAAAAATACTGCCATTTAGTGGCATCATAGAACTGGATGTTGTATTCCATTATTGTCCCACTGGTGATAAGCTATTTCTAGCACCTGTGCAGGACACCCTCCTGCTCTGTTTTTAATAAGCTATAATGATAGCAAAAAATACTGCCATTTAGTGGCATCATAGAACTGGATGTTGTATTCCATTATTGTCCCACTGGTGCCAAGCTATTTCTAGCACCTGTGCAGGACACCCTCCTGCTCTGTTTTTAATAAGCTATAATGATAGCAAAAAATACTGCCATTTAGTGGCATCATAGAACTAAATGTCGTATTCCATTATTGTCCCACTGGTGCCAAGCTATTTCTAGCACCTGTGCAGGACACCCTCCTGCTCTGTTTTTAATAAGCTATAATGATAGCAAAAAATACTGCCATTTAGTGGCATCATAGAACTGGATGTTGTATTTCAATATTGTCCCACTGGTGCCAAGCTATTTCTAGCACCTCTGCATGACACCCTCATGCACATTTTGCTACGCTAATGTTATAGCAAACTCAGGGAATTCATTGCTGCATTTGATAATTCGGAGGGATAGAAAGTGAGGCTTCCTTTAGCTTTTCCTTCTGTTCATAGACGGCATCTCCAAGTCCACACCCGAAGAGCAATTTCTCCTCCACGTGTAAGTTTGGAGAGGCAGCTAGTGCGCATGCGTGTGCCGATTTACCCCAGCTGCAGCCTAACTACAGTGTTTCGCCTAGTGAGTATGCTCAGCCTGACTGTGCCATTCCTGACGCTAAGTCTTCATTTCGGGATACAGCGCATGCTCCCACACGTAGTGTGAAAAGCCTCTTTGCACAGGTACTTGCATTTCGTGCCGGGTCTAAGTCCTGTTTTGTGCCGAGACACCATGCTAAAGCTGATAGTCTTTTTTCAGAGACTCTATTTCATGCAACTGACCATGCTCAGGCACTTACGGCATCAGAAACTAGGTACGGTAATGAACTCTTTGTCCCTGCCCCTGATGTGGGGGGGCCCATATAGACCACAGGGCATCAGGTGTCCTGACGATGTGGCCAGGCCACTCCCAAATGGCTTGCAGAGGCCCGCCCCTATGACTTGTCACCTCATTATTGATGGTCAGACGATGACTGGTGAGGTGTTTGTGTCGTGGCAGCCATGAGGTCATTATTGAAGTTGCGGTTCCAAATAGGACGCTAGTTATGCCACTCATGACGTGTCACTCTGCTTTTGTCTCCAGGAGGTGCATTGTGGTCCACCCTGGTTTGGGGCGGACCCAGGTTATAAAACGGGCTGGAGCCACAAAAAGGTGCGCAGTCTTCTATTATGCTCCGAAAGAGCACACCTCCATGTGTTGAACCCATTGCGGCTTTAGGCCAGAGGTAGGCAGGGATAGGGCGTCGATGCAGGCCGCCACCACAGTTGGTAACGCAGAACGGTTAAGACCAGCTCCTGTCCTACAAGTCCTGCTTGTGCAGCCCAGTGGCATTAACAGGCCTGCTGCTGCTGATGCGCCTGCTGTCCACAGGTGTGGCCCCAATGCACACGGTCAGCGTACTGAATGGCCCCTGTGATGTTAACAGGGAGTTCCTGGGCTGGGTGGGCGTGTGGACCCTGTGACGCTAACAGGGCTCCCAGTCTCAAGATCCGAGTGGCGTCTAACTCGGTTCAGGCAACTATTAGTTTCATAGCCACACAGATCTGTATCCTCCACCAAACCTTCCAGTTGCCAACCTCTCCTTTTCCATCTGGGAGCACGGTGGACATTGACTGCTGATGGGGATATATACCTTTCTCTTTCTTTTCTTATTAATTTTTGTTATATAGCGGTAACATAGTATATACCACCTTATCCAAATCTGCCAGTCCCACCATAACAGATGGTGTTTCTTCATCAAATGTTACTTTTGCTTAACCACCAAACCCACGGACAAAAACTTTTTTCCCCTTTCCAACACACCTGTTCCCCTTTCCACCAGCATTTGTCCTTTTTCAACTCATTTGGTATATGACCAAAAGTGCAACTCTGCAGGGACACCGTACTCAATGCCATCTCAGCCCAGCAGCCAGCCCTCGGTCCCTCAGATGTGGACAAGTAAAAGCCCATTTCCTTCTATCCATGACAAAGCGTTGAGATTCACTCTGTGCAGCACTGGTGTTTACTGGAAAAGCAGATCTAAGAATCCGTACCACCTTCTGCAGATACTCCTGTATACGTGCGTCCCTTTCTATGGCAGGAATTATTTCGCCAAATTTTGTCTTGTACCGGGGATCTAACAGTGTGGCAACCCAGTAGTTAGCATTACTTCGAATTCGTACAATCCGAGGGTCATGTTGTAGGTAGTGCAGCAAGAAGGCGCTCATGTGTCTTGTGCATCCAGGAGGACCAAGTCCTTGGTTTGTTGGTGGCAGAGAGGTGAGAATCGTGCCTCCTTCCTCTGCCCTCTCCCCCCAACCTCGCACAACCGAAATGTGAGCAAGCTCTCACTCATCTGCTGAGTCTTCCATGCCCATCACAAGTTCGTCCTCCATTTCTTCATGGGCTCCTGCACCTTCCTCAACAATTTTTGCTGATACTATGCGCCCTTGTTAATCCCTCTCCCCCACCGTCCCTTGACTTCCGCCTAGGTGCCGCTCACCATCTGGACCTTGTAGATCTTATTATCCCTTCTGCATATGACTCCTCCTGTACTTCCTCCCCTTCCTCTTGGACCAACACCTGACCCCGAATAATGCATACAGTGTTCTCCATCTTGTAGATGACCAGAATTGTCACGCTGAGAATGGCATCGCCAGTGCTAAAGATCTTCGTCGATATTTGTAAACTGTGTAGAAGGGTGCATAGGTCCTTGATCTGACACCACTCTAGCAGCGTGATCTGCACCACCTCTGGATCAAGTTAGCCCAGGGTATACGTCATACCGTATTTCAGCAGGGCTCTGCGGTGCTGCCACAGACGCTGAAACATGTGCAGATTCAAATTCCTGCGTGTCGGAACATCGCATTTCAGGCGTTTAACCACCAGACCCTAAGACTTCAGGAGCGATGAAAGTTGTTGAGCTGCTGGGTGCGAAGGATGAAAGTGAGCACATAGCAGCGTGCCCGCTGCACAAGGCCATGTAGGCCGGGATGGTATTTTAAAAATTGCTGGAGAATCAGATTCAACACGTGAGCCATACAAGGCACGTGTGTCACATTGCCCTGACGAAGGGCCGCAGACAGGTTTCCATCATTGCCGCACACGGCTGTTAAGTCACCAACGTAGTCCACTCAATCAATTTGTACTCCGGTCGCCAGGTGACAACGTGTTCCTTTCGTGCATAGTGCTGATGATGGGAAAGGAGTCGATGCCTGCGGCGCAGGTGGACGCAGGTTATGGTCACCCACTGGGTTGCGTTACCTTGACAGATACAGAACCACAGGCTGAATGTAGGTGGTGGGTATCTCACAGATGAAGTACAGCTACAACCAATGGGAAGACACCACACCCTTTTTTAGGCCCCTCCTGTCTGCAGACCACTGCCAGACAAAGCTATGAACCTTTTGTTACTGTTACCCCCAGTTCAGTTTTATGAGTTTGTGTGCTTGTTACCTGACTACTTTTCCTGCTTGCTGTTTATGTACCTCGTTGGCCGATGCGCATTTCACCTCTGCTTGTTTTCTGATTAAGTCCTGGCCATCCCATTCTGTTCCTCTTCCTCAATTAATGTTTTTGACCCTGCATGACTACTATTCTCTGGAACTGCAGCCTTCCACAGGTATTGATCAACTTGGGCCCTGTGTAATTCCAAATCACTGTATAGGGGTTAAAGGGTTTCAGGGTTCTGGGTGTCCAGCTTGGTGAGTGGCTTGCCTCTAGCCTATCCTTTACAGCCCATCTGAGTGTGTCGATCCAGGCAGGCGTTACACCGTGCCCTGGTCAGAAGGCCATGTAGGCCGGGATAGTGTTTTAAAAATTGCTGGACAACCAGGTTCAACACGTGAGCCATACAAAGCACGTGTGCCACATTGCCCTGAAGAAGGGTCGCAGACTGGTTTGCATCATTGTCGCACCCTACCTTCCCTGGCTGCTGGTTGAGTGGAGACAACCATTGATGAAACTCGGTCTCACTCTCCAGAGCTAACCGTCCACAATTCCTCAGCGGTGTCTCACATTTCCCCTATATTTCAAAGTAAACATTTGACCGCCTGATGGCCTTGAGCTCTGCTGCCAGCATAGTAAGGAGGTGTGTGGGATTCCTTGGGCGCAGTTACAAGGATGGGTGGACTGACCACACAGGGTTTGGGCCGAGGTGGAGGACCCACACGAGGTTGAGGAGGCAGAAGCAGTGGAGGAACTTGTACATACAGAGGAAGGATTGACACACAAGTCGTGGGGACGGCAAGACTTGTACATCAAACCCTTCTCCATCTCTCACCATAGTTACCCATTGCCCAGTCAGCAACATGTAACTCCCCTGTCCATGCTTACTGGTCCAAGTATCTGTGGTGAAATGCACCCTGTCACACACAGAGTTTCTCAAGGCATCGGTGAGGTTGTGTGCGACCTACTGTGGTAGCGCGGGCACGCCTTTCTTGGAGAAGGAGTGACGACTGGCCATCGGCTCTTGGGGCACTGCAATGGGCATAAGGTCTCGAAAATCCTCGGTCTCAAAAGGGTGTAAAGGCAGCCTTTCTGTTGCGATTAAGTTGCAGATGATGAAACTCAACCTCTTAGGCATGTCATGCCCTTCGAAAATCATGTAAAACACAGCAAGGGGACTCCAACCACAGTCTCCCTCGTTTCCACTAATTGGGCCACACACACCCCACTTGACTGGCATCACTTGATCCCCCTTTTCAAAATGAAACAGATGCTTTGCATGAAGCACTCTTAAAAATACGCGTGCCTTTCCCATCCCCTGGATGACCCAGGGGAAGAAAAGTCCTCTGAGAGCCATGACTTGTTCATCTTGGTTCTTTTAGAAACACAGCGAGGGGACTCCAACCACAGTCTCCCTCGTTGCCACTAATTGGGCCACACACACCCCACTTGACTGGCATCAGTTGACCCCCCTTTTGAAAAAGAAAAAGATGCTTTGCATGAAGCACTCTCAAAAATACGCGTGCCTTTCCCATCCCCTGGATGACCCAGGGGAAGAAAAGTCCTCTGAGAGCCATGACTTGTTCATCTTGGTTCTTTTAGAAACACAGCGAGGGGACTTCAACCACAGTCTCCCTCGTTGCCACTAATTGGGCCACACACACCCCACTTGACTGGCATCAGTTGACCCCCCTTTTGAAAAAGAAAAAGATGCTTTGCATGAAGCACTCTCAAAAATACGCGTGCCTTTCCCATCCCCTGGATGACCCAGGGGAAGAAAAGTCCTCTGAGAGCCATGACTTGTTCATCTTGGTTCTTTTAGATACACAGCGAGGGGACTCCAACCACAGTCTCCCTCGTTGCCACTAATTGGGCCACACACACCCCACTTGACTGGCATCAGTTGACCCCCCTTTTGAAAAAGAAAAAGATGCTTTGCATGAAGCACTCTCAAAAATAAGCGTGCCTTTCCCGTCCCTTGGCTGACCCAGGGGAAGAAAAGTCCTCTGAGAGCCATGTCCACATTGTCAGTGGACAGACATGTGTGCTTATCTGCCAGCAGACCCCCAGCAGCACTGAAGACAGGTTCCGAGAGAACGCTGGCTGCAGGACACGACAAGATCCCCAAGGCGTACGTGGCAATCTCAGGCAATTTATCCAGATTGGAAGCCTAAAATGAGCAGGGCTCAAGTTGCACAGTAATGGCATTGATGTTTCCTTGCATATACTCATATATCTGTGTGTCCTCCTCTTTTTCCTTGACCAGCTCTTTTGTTTTCGCATGAGTATATGTCCTTGTCACTTTCCCATGTGTTTGTGTTGTGTTGTGAGTTGTTTGTCACCTTTTGGACACCTTTGAGGGTGTTTTCTAGGTGTTTTTATATGTTTGTGAATGCCTGCCATTGTTTCCTATGCAGTTCGAGTTCGGTTCGTCGAACGTTCGATGAACCGAACTCGAACGGGAGCTCCGTTCGGCGAACCGACCTCGAGCCGAACCGCGACCGGTTCGCTCATCTCTAGTAAACACCCATGGAGTCAAAATCGTCACCACACCTGTTGATAGATTCCCAGAAGGTTTTTATTTCCAAAATGGGGTCACTTGGGATTGATTGGCTCTGTCAATGTGACATGGCTTTCCCAAACCATAACAGCAAAATATGCACTATAAAATGGATGGAGCTTTTTCCCTTCTGAGATTTCCACTTTACCTAAAAAGTCGTTTCCAATTACATGTAGGGTATTTGTGCGATCAGAAGAAATTACACAACAAACTGTGAGGGCCGTTTAATTCCTGTAAAACACCTAAAGGTTAATAAATTTCATGAATGTGATATTGAGTACATTGAGGGGTGCGGCTTTTATAATGGTGTCACTTTTGGGTATTTTCTGTCACCTAGGCCTCTAAAAGTTACTTCAAATGTGACTTTGAGAAAAAAAAATAGTTTTATAAATTTTGTTGGAAAAATGAGAAATTGCTGATAAACTTTCAAGCGTTCTAATTTCCTAACAAAAAAAAATATTGTTTAAAAAAAAAATGGTGCTGATGTAATGCTGCCAAGCAACCTCCTATTGGCTGCAGCCAGCACGTTACAAAACAAGTCACATCACTCTGGGGCAACAGATGTGCCAACATTGCTGCAATGGCATTACTGCTAGAAGGGAGTACAAATTGCTTTTATTTCATTTAAGATCTTAAATTCATTAAAAGGGTTGTCCACTACTAGGACAACCCCTTCTGATTCCAAATGTTTTCCACCAGGTAAAATAATAAAGTGTATACTCACTTCCCGTATCAGCGCCATTCCAGCCTTGCTGCGGCTCATGTGGGGTTGTGACGTTACGCGAGCCCCATGTACAATTCAGCGCCAGCTTTCTTCTACCAGCCTTCAGACCAAACAAGTAAATCAACAGGAAGTGAGAGCAGCATCACATGACGTGACAACCCCATGTGAGCAGCAGCAACATGAGCAGCAGCACGGCTGGAATAGTGCCGATGCAGGAGGTGAGTATAGGCTTTATTATTTTACCTGGAGGAAACGTGGAATCAGAAGAGGTTGTCTTGTCCTAGTAGTGGACAATCCCTTTAAGCTTTAAGGGAAAGAAAAAGGTAAGCCTTTTTTCTTATCTCCACTTTAGAGAAAAGTAGTTATGCTTAATGTCATAGATTAGATTAAATGAAATGGACCATGCTAGTCATTCCCATGCTTTTAGTGATTGTAAGGCTATGTGTCCACGGTAGAATGTACCTGTGGATTTTTCTGCCTGAAAATCCGCGACTTTCGCGGCAAATTTGCCGCGGATTTGCCGCGGATTTGCCACGGATTTTGATGCGGATTTTTTTTTTTCTTTTCCCCATTCAAAACCAAAAATCCGCACCAAATCTGCACCAAACAATTGACATGCTGCAGATTTTTCCGGATCAAAATCCGCGGCAAATCCGCAGCGGAAAAATCCGCAGCATGGACACAGCATTTCCAAAATGCCATTGAAATGGCTTGGAAGTGCCGCTGCTGCAGATTTTCGGGAAATCCGCGGCAAATCCGCGGCAAAATCCATGCAAAATCCGCACAAAATCCGCAGCGTGGGCACATAGCCTAAAACTATAAGGCTATGTGCGCACTAGAAATGTGAATTTTCTCAAGAAAATTTCTTGAGAAACTTCTGGGAGTGGAAGATTTCCGCACCTGCGGAAAAATCCGCGGCAAAAACGCATGCGGATTTGCCGCGGATTTGCCGCGGATTTACCGCGGATTTACCGCGGATTTACCGCAGGTTTGTCCCTGCAATAAATAATAAAGATAATCGATAGACAGATAATGGATAGAGGGAAAGATGGATAGATGAATAGATAGATAGATAGAGGGATAGATAGATAGATGAATAGATGAATAGATAGATAGATAGATAGATAGAGGGATAGATGGATAGATGAATAGATAGATAGATAGAGGGATAAATAGATGAATAGATGAATAGATAGATAGATAGAGGGATAGATGGATAGATGAATAGATAGATAGATAGAGGGATAGATGGATAGATAGATAGATAGATAGAGGGATAGATGGATAGATAGATAGATAGATAGATGGATAGATAGATAGATAGATAGATAGATAGAGGGATAGATGGATAGATAGATAGATAGATAGATAGATGGATAGAGGGATAGATAGATGGATAGAGGGATAGATGGATAGATAGATAGATAGATAGATGAGAAAAACCTATATAATGTTCCACCTCCCTGCATTTTCTAAGCTGGCACCCTTTAGTGACTTTCATGTGGCACTAAAGGGTGCTTAGCCTTGTATTTAGCCATAAAATAAATAAATAATTAAAAAAAAACGACGTGAGGTCCCCCCATATTTTGTAGCCAGCTAGGGTAAAGCAGACGGCTGCAGCCTGCAGACCACCGCTGGCAGCTTCACCTTGGCTGATAATCCAAAACAGTGGGCACCCCACGCTGTTATTTTAAATTATATAAATAATTTAAAACAAAAAACGTGCGGTCCCCCCCATATTGGATCACCAGCCAAGGTAAAGCGGACAGCTGGGGTCTGATATTCTCAGACTAGGGAGGTCCACTGTTATTGGACACTCCCCAGCCTAAAAATAGCAGGCCGCAGCCGCCCCAGAAGTGGCGCATCCATTAGACGTGCCAATCCTGGCGCTTTGCCCCAGCTCATCCCGCGCCCTGGTGCGTTGGCAAACGGGGTAATATATGGGGTTGATGCCAGATGTGTAATGTCACCTGGCATCAAGCCCTGGGGTTGGTGAGGTCAGGCGTCTATCAGATACCCGACATCACCAACTCAGTCAGTAGTAATTAAAAAATAGACAACAAAAAAAGTTTTATTTGAAAAAACACTCCCCACATAGCCTCTTTAACCAATTTATTGAAAAGAACAATCAATCCACGTCCGGCGTAATCCAATAGGGGGGGGGGTCCCACGGCGATCCATACCATAGTCGCTGTCCCAGTCAATGAAGAACAGAATGTTCCCCATTGGCTGGGAGAGCTGTGCAGTGACCTGAGCTAACATCAATAGGTCAGCCCAGGTCACTGCAGGGGATGCCGAGCGCTGCCATCAGGAGCATAGATGAGATCATTACCTTCTGTGATCATCTCCTGTACTGCTGACGTCAGCGCTGTCACTGACTGCGTTGTCAGAAGTATCGCGAGAGCCCGTGACGTCACCGCTAGTGACAGTCTCGGGCCGCTCGTGAGACGGGCATAGACAGCGCTGACGTCAGGAGGCAGGAGATCGTCACAGCAGGTAATGATCTCACCTCCTGACAGCAGCGATCGTCATCCCCGCGGCTCCCAGCACTGCAGGATGTCAGTGTCTGCCTGCGCTGCCGCGTGACAGGCTGCTGACACTGCGGGCAGACACTGACACCCTGCAGTGCAGGCAGCCGCGAGGCCGGAGCAGGACACAGACTGGCACCTGGAGGTCGCACGGAAGTGCTTCTGTGCGGCGTCCAGGGAGTGTGACGTCTGCTCCGCTTCCTCTTCCTGGCATAATGACATCGCTTCCTGCAAAACCGCAGGCAGCGATGATCATTCCCGCAGGTAATTCGCGGCTATTCTGGGGGTATAACGCACATCATTGCTACCTGCGGAATACCCCCGGAATACCCCCGGTATCTGCGGAAATTAATGGACATGCACATTTTCTCAAGAAAGTTTCTCGAGAAAATTTTCTCAAGAAATTTTCTTGAGAAAAATCCGCACAGTGCGCACAGCTATTTTTTTTTCTCATTGAATTTCATGGGAAATGTCTGCACAAAGATTGCAGACATTTCTCAAGAAATTTCCGGGGCAAATCCGCGGGTAAATCCGCAGGTAAAAAGCTCTAGTGCGCACATAGCCTAATTCTGTGGCGCCCTGGACAAGCCAGGTCGTCACAGGTACTACACCAACACATCCCACACTCCCGGTCAGGCACACCAAAGTCAGACAAAAACCCTTGTTGCCTTCCTCCAGGGGCTGATGTCCACACCAGGGGATGGGCCAGGCGGTTGGTCCCGCCCACCGAGGAGTACACAGTCCTGGAGGCGGGAAAAGAGAGCAGATAGTTGGCAGTAGAGATAGAGTTGGAGAGTGAAGTGGAAAAGGAGCAGACAGAAAGTGGTCCGGGTGTGTGGCCCGGACAGAACAGCAAGGTTGGCAGACGGTGGTGACCGTCTGCAGGAGTGGCCTATTGGAGCTAGCCGTAAGGACCGTGGACGGGCGGTGGCCCGGCGGTACCGGACCGGTACGCAAAGAGAAGCCAGCACCATCCGGCAAGGGCTTACGGACCCCGACAAGGCTAGGAGTCGCTGTGAATTTGTCAAATCTGTTAGCGAAGGGAACCTCCTGGGTTTCCCAGCAGCCAAAACCCGACAGAAGGCAACAGTCCAACCGAGAGAGGGAAACACAGTCACCGCCAAGGCTAAAGTTCCCAGGGCCAGAGCCTGCAGGCAAAAGGGGCTCCTTCAGCATCCTTCAAGCTGGGGAGCGGGTTACCGGTGGGAACCCATCGGAACTGTACACACTACACAGGTGCAGGGAAAGGCAGTCACCATCAACCTGCCGGGAGGAGAAACACCGCAGCCGCCTGTGGGACCCGTCCATCCAGCCGTTTGTTTGACCGGAGACTCTGTGTTTATCATTGGCTGAGTGAGTACCACCGTGCCGCGCGGCACAGCGCTGCCCCCGCGACCCTGCACTTCGCCAGGCCCCGTAACCCACCTGCAATCCATCCCTACCCCATCACCGGGCCCCGGGACAACCAACCCCCTACCCACGGAGGGGAGAATTAACATCCAGGCTGCTCCCTGTCATCACTCCCGGGATCCCCGTCCAGAGCAGCAGTGGTGTCCCCAATCTCACCACAACCGTGGGTGGCGTCACGAACAATATCAAATCCCCACAATCAAATCCCCTTTTCACTCACGGGTGAGGAACGCCGCTCGAGTCCCCAGGATCCGGCCAACCGCTCGAGCCACCACCGAGCAGCAGCTGCAGCAGCAGCGGCCGGACCCGAGCAGTGGGAGAGCGCCGCGTCCCCTCCTCCGCCCGCGACAACTTGGGGTCACGAACAGGATCTTACCGCTCTGCCGTCTGGTAGAGGTGCGCCTTGTGACCGCCGGAGGTGTCCGGCCGAAAATTTAGAGAAGCCGCCATCTTGGGCGCGAAAAATTCCCGCTCGAGCGTCTCCTCGAGCAGTGGAGGCGCGAAGGCCTAAACCCCGCCCCTGTAGAGGAGGAGCCGGAAAGAGACTAAGGGGGACAGAAACAAGATGTCTGCGCCCGACGAAGCCGCTGGAGGAGTGGCGGACGCAGTCGTGGGAGCACCCGTGGATGGGAATGGGCCTGCCCAGGTCCCGGCCGCGCTGGCGGGGGGCGCCGCGGCCCCATCTCTCGCTCAGGTGATGCCATTCTCTTTGCCCTATGTGCCCGGAGCTGCCTGGCTACCGCAGTACGATGGGAAACCTGATGCCTTGCAGGTTTTCCGGAAGAAGCTTAGTCCGCTACTGGAACTGTACCCCCTGACTGATAAGCAACGTGCAGCGCTAGTGCTGGGGCAGCTAACCGGCGCGGCTGAGCAAGAGGCGGAGACCTGGGCCGAGGGGGACCGGTCCTCTGTAGCCACCATCTTTGAGAAGCTACAGACTGCCTTTGAAACCCGTACTGAGGCAGAGTTGCGGATGCAGTTCTATCAATGCCGGCAGCGGCACGCAGATAGCATTCGGGACTATGCCTTGCGCCTGCAAACCGCACTCCGCACGCTGAAGCGGGTGGACACCATCAACAGTGTGGACAGTAACAAAATGTTAAGTGAGCAGTTTGTGCAGGGGATGAGGTCCTCAGAGGACCGCAAACAACTTCGGCTATGGGCCCTAGAACATCCTGATGTGGACTTAGCCGTGTTAAAGGAACGGGCCATCAAAGCTCTGCAACCCCCCGCATCTGAAGCCTCTGAGCCAGCCCCATGGCCGGTTGAGACTGCTCCCGTCACGGTGGCCCCTACCCCAACAGCACCCCCAGTACCTGCAGCCCCAAGCGGAACGATGGAAGAACTCGCTGCTCAGGTTCGCCGCATGGATGGGGACCTCGCTAAGATCCTCGCCGCACTCCAGCCTCCGACCAGATCCCAGGCCCCGGTGAAGATGCAGCTTGCCGACAGCCCTGAGGACGTCCCCTGGATCCAGCGGAGAAGGGGCAATGACTCACGGTATGGACCCCCAATCTGTTACAGGTGCAGCAAACCCGGCCACTACTCCCGACGGTGTCCGTTAAACGAGCAACCCCTGGGGCCACGGGCCAATCCTCAGGAGTAGAACCCCATGGCCCCCCAGACTGGCGGGACCGGTACATCGGGGCCCGGCCCATCATCCCCGTGGCCGTGGACGGCATACCGGTGATGGCTCTCCTGGACACTGGATCACAAGTAACCACAATACCATACACACTGTATCAACGGTATTGGGGAAAAGACGAGCTGGGTCCCCCAGACGCCAGTATGACACTGATTGCTGCTGATGGACTCCCATTGACCCAGGTGGGGTACAAACAGGTGGCCATAACTGTGGGACGAGCTGAACTGCAACACCAGGGTATGATTGTGATAATGAATGAACCCAGTGATCATAACCCGAAGGTAGTGCTAGAGACTAACGTGATGGAGCACTGTATGAGTGACGTGCTGACCCTACTGCAGCAGCTGGCCGCCACGGCGGCGGGGAGCTGACAGAGAGCTGTGCAGCGTGAGATCCGAGCCCTGATGTACCGCCAACATGTGAACTCGACAGGAGGAGAGATTGGTGGGGTGAGAGTGATGGATGTTGCCCCTTTGATTGTATCTCCCAGGAGCAAGATGATGATTTGGTGTAGGGCAGCGCTAGGGCCCCAGGGGCGTGACTACCCTGCCATGATAGAACCCATGCCCTCTGAACACTGGCCCACAGTAATGGCCGCCCGAGGGGTGGTAGACGTAAAGAAAGGGAGAGTGCCCGTGAGGGTGCTGAACTGTGGGGAGGAAGAAGTCAGGCTTCCCCGGTACGCTACCCTTGCCAAGTTGCTCACTCTGGATCCCCACACCATCCGCGAGGCAGTTCCCCCAACCTCACCACCTACTGCCAGCACTCACCCATCCCAAGGGGAGTTAGACAAGTGGTACCGACAGCTACACGTAGGCACTGACGATACCCCTACACATCACAAAGAAGGGGTATACCGGGTGGTACGGGAGTACGAGCGAGTTTTTAGCAAACATCCCCTAGACTTTGGGCAGATCAAAGGGGTCCAACACCATATCCCCACTGGTGAGCACCCCCCTATTAAAGAGAGGTACAGGCCTATTCCCCCTGCACACTACCAATGTGCCAAGGACATGTTGAGGAACATGAAGGAGGCAGGGGCTATTAGGGACAGCTGTAGTCCCTGGGCCGCCCCGTTGGTACTGGTTAAGAAGAAGGATGGCACCATGCGGATGTGTGTGGATTACCGAAAAATGAACCAGATAACGCATAAGGACGCTTACCCTCTGCCCCGCATTGAGGAATCTCTGGCTGCGCTGAGAACCGCTAACTACTTTTCCACCCTTGACCTCACCAGTGGGTACTGGCAGGTGGCTGTGGCGCCAGAAGACCGAGAGAAGACTGCATTTGCCACCCCTATGGGACTCTGCGAGTTTAACCCCTTAACGACCCATGACGTACTGGGTACGTCATGGATCGTGTGCCGGTAAGCCCCGCCCCCTGCCGCGGGCAGGCGGCCGCGATCGGCGCACATATCAGCTGTTATCAACAGCTGACATGTGTGGCTGCTAGCCGCGGGTGGAATCGCTTCCACCCGCGGCCATTAACCCCTTACATTTTGCTGCCAAAATCTGGCAGCGATATGTATATGGGCGCCGCCATGACAGTCACTTACCGCGCCCCCACCGGAAGTCACGTGACATGATCACGTGACTTTCGGCGGTTGCCATGGTAGCACAGGGTCATGTGATGACGCCTGTAGCTAACATGACTCACTTCCTCTCAATGCCGGAATACAGCCGGCATTGAAAGTGAAGCAGCAAATCTGCAGTTCTCAGCTCTGTAGCTAAGATCTGCAGATAGTGCAAAGCGATCGGATTGCTGATCGCTATAGCCCCCTAGGGGGACTAGTAAAATAAAAAAAAAGTAGAAAAAAAAGTTTTAAAAAATTAAAAAAAAATAAAAAAACCTAAAAGTTCAAATCACCCCCCTTTCACCCCATTGAAAATTAAAGGGTTAAAAAAATAAAAAATACACACATATTTGGTATCGCCACGTTCAGAAATGCCCGATCTATCAAAATATAAAATCAATGAATCTGATCAGTAAACGGTGTAGCGGCAAAAAAATTCCAAACGCCAAAATTACGTTTTTTGGTCGCCGCAAATTTTGCGCAAAATGCAATAACAGGCAATCAAAACGTAGCATCTGCGCAAAAATGGTACCGTTAAAAATGTCAGGTCGAGACGCAAAAAATAAGTCATCATTGAGCCTCAGATCCTGAAAAATGAGAACGCTACGGGTTTTGGAAAATGACGCAAAACATGCGCCACGTTTTTTGGACAAGCTTGTGAATTTTTTTTAACCCCTTAGATACAAGTAAACCTATACATGTTTGGTGTCTACAAACTCGCACCGACCTGAGGCATCACATAGATACATCAGTTTTACCATATAGTGAACACAGTGAATAAAATATCCCAAAAACTATTGTACGATCACACTTTTTTTGCAATTTTTCCGCACTTGGAATTTTTTTGCCGTTTTCCAGTAAACTATATGGTAAAACTTATGGTTTCATTTAAAAGTACAACTCGTCCCGCAAAAAACAAGCCCTCATATGATGGCAAGATTGATGGAAAATTAAAAAAGTTACGCCTTTTGGAAGAAGGGGAGCAAAAAACAAAAACGCAAAAACGGAAAGTGCCCGGGGGCTGAAGGGGTTAATAGCATGCCGTTCGGGCTGTGCAATGCCCCTGGAACCTTCCAGCGGCTGATGGAATGCTGTTTGGGGCATCTAAATTTCGAGACCGTCCTGCTGTACCTGGATGATGTGATTGTGTACTCCCAGACATATGAAGCCCACCTGGAGCACCTAGCCGAGGTGTTCGCGGCGCTTGCCAAATATGGGATGAAGTTGAAGCCCTCAAAGTGTTATCTGCTGAAACCCCGAGTGCAGTACCTAGGGCATGTGGTCGGTGCAGAGGGTGTCGCCCCTGACCCTGAGAAAATCACCGCCATCCAGGACTGGCCGAGGCCGACCACAGTGAGGGAGGTGAGGCAGTTCCTGGGCCTGGTGGGGTAATACCGTCGTTTCATCAAGGGGTACACGAAGATGGCTGCTCCCATGCAAGACCTCCTCGTGGGACAGACCAAAGGTGGTAGACCCCTAGGAGCCCCATTGGTGTGGGAAGAAAGGCATGAGGAATCGTTCCATCACCTGAGAGCGGCCCTGACCGGAGAAGAAATCCTAGCATACCCTGATTACAGCCACCCCTTCATCCTCTACACCGATGCCAGCAATGTAGGCTTGGGGGCAGTCCTATCCCAGGTCCCAGACGGAAAAGAAAAAGTGATTGCTTATGCTAGCCGAAAGCTCCGACCGACTGAGAGGAACCCTGAGAACTACAGCTTTTTCAAGCTTGAGCTCCTGGCACTGGTGTGGGCTATCACCGAGCGGTTCCGCCATTACCTGGCAGCAGCTAAGTTTACCGCTTTCACAGATAATAACCCACTGACCCACCTGGACACAGCCAAGCTGGGCACGTTGGAACAGCGGTGGGTGGCCAGGCTAGCCAACTACGATTTCACCATCAAGTACAGGGCCAGCCATGCCAACGTTAATGCCGATGCACTCTCTCGGATGCCCCACCTGTCGGAAGAAGGGCCCGAGGACGATGGCCTCAAAGAGATTGAGTTGCCCGCATTTCATCGGCCGCCAACTGAAAAGGTGCATGTCCATCAACAACGGGTAAACCTGGACCCGCTGCCCAGCCAGGAGTGGCAAGAAGCTCAGGACCAGGCACACGCTGTCTGCCTGGTCAAGATCCTGGTGGAACAAGGCGCTGCTGGGATAGACCCTGCCGCCCCAGCCGAAGCCCAACGCCTATGGCGAGAACGGACCCGGCTGTATCTACACCAAGGGAAGTTGTACCGTGAGCTGATTAACCCAAAGACCCATGAGAAGATCCGCCAGTTGGTGATCCCCCAAGCTAACGTGCCCACCGTCCTGCAAGCATACCATGATGGTGCTGGACACTTCGGATGGAAGAAACTAGAGATGCTGTTGAGGGAGCGGTTCTATTGGAGTGGAATGCGGGAATCTGTAGAGGCCTGGTGCCGAGAATGTGGCCCTTGCACGCTGAGAAGGAAATACGAGGCCAGCCAGAAGGCGCCCCTACACCCGATCGTTACACATCAACCGCTGGAGCTGGTTGCCCTGGACCATGTAAAGCTCACCCCCAGCCGAAATGGGTACACCTACGCTCTAACTATTGAACTATTGTAGACCACTATTCAAGGTTCATAGTGGTTGTCCCAGTCAAGGACCTGACCAGCCGTACTGCCGCTAGAGCGTTCCAGGCTTATTTCTGCCGACCACATGGAAACCCTGAGAAGGTGCTTACTGAGCAAGGCCTGGCCTTTGAAGCAGAGGTATTCCAAGAATTTTGCCAGTTGTACGGTTGAAAGAAGATCCGGACCACGCCTTACCATGCCCAAACCAACGGCATGTGTGAAAAGATGAATCACCTGGTCCTGGGCCACCTGAAGACGTTGCCGCTAGAAGAGCGGAACCTGTGGTCGGAGAAGCTACCTGACCTGGTCGATATGTACAACAATATCCCCTCCAGCTCAATGAAATGCACCCCAGCATACCTGATGAGGGCTCGCCCCGGCCGGCTACCGGTGGATCTGGACATGGGGTTGGAAGCCCCGGAAGCACTCCCTTCGACAGCTGAATGGGACACTCGGCGGAGGGTGCAGTACCGACAAATTCAGGAATATGTTGAAAAGAACTTGAGTCGGAGTCGGGAACAGCAGGAGCAGCGCTTCAATCAGAAGGCGTCTGCTGGTCCTTTCCAGCCTGGGGATGTAGTGCTGAAGCGAAAAAGGAGAACCCACAAGCTGGATGATCAATGGGAGCAAACCCCATATGTCATACAGCCCACAGGATGGGAGAATGGGAAGGCCTACCAGATCAGTCGTGACCAGGGGGGCACTTTGGCCACGGTTTCCCGGGACTATCTAAAGAAGTGCCCACCAGCATTGAAGGTAACGGCTGAAGCTCCGGTTCCCAGACCAGCGGAGAAGGCAAAAGAGGTAATCCACACCATGATGGGTGATTTTCCAGGAGACTGGCCTACACAGAACGGCACGGTGATTCTTCCAGTGATACTATTCCCACAACCCGTGGATGAGAAAGTGATAGAAGTGGTCAACCATGAGCCAGTGCCCAGGGATGAACCTGTACCCAGCTCCCCTATGCCTCCGCCTGCCCCACACGATAGCAGGGAAGAGGAACTGATTGTTCCCTCTGCCCCACTGCCTGTCACCACTGACACCAGACCCCGGAGGTCCACTCGTCCTAACCTAGGTAGACCCCCACTTAGGTACAGGGAAACTACTCTTTAGAGGGGGGAGCTGTGTCTGTGTGTGTTGTAAATACCGTTTAGAAGTTTGAAAATGATAGGTGAATAATTACCGAGATGTTACCTGATTGAAACCCTGATTTGATCCGGTCGTTGCCGGCAACTGGTCCCCGTTGGGACCCCTTACAAACCACTGCATAGAAACTGCTATGGACAAGCCTGAGAACTTGCAGGGAAACCACGAACTTGTGGTATGTAAATAAAAATGTTGGCTTGACACCGTTACCGCCTCCGGAGAGGCTGATTTGGAGGATGGGCCTGGAGGGAAGAGATGGCCCAGGCCCACCACTACCGAAAACCGGTGGCAATCCTCTGGGGGTTTCAGGGGTTCCCCATGGACGTGGGTCCCCTGAAAAGGACAGAACCCGCTCGGGTAACTTGTGCTGGACTGGGGTCAAGGGGTGCTGCCCATTTGCTTAGGGGCAGCATCAGGGCCAGGTTGCTTGGGTGGGAGAGAGCGGAAGCCGTACCGTTTAGTAACGTTTAAGAAATATGCCTCCCGATGTGGGAAGAGTTAATATACTTGTATTACATGTTTTACCGTTTTATCTTTTCCAGTTTGTGAAAATAAAACCGGTGATGGACGGGCAGCCTGCGGACGGTCTGCATTTTGCTAATCGGGAATGTGGCGCCCTGGACAAGCCAGGTCGTCACAGGTACTACACCAACACACCCCACACTCCCGGTCAGGCACACCAAAGTCAGACAAAAACCCTTGTTGCCTTCCTCCAGGGGCTGATGTCAACACCAGGGGGTGGGCCAGGCGGTTGGTCCCGCCCACCGAGGAGTACACAGTCCTGGAGGCGGGAAAAGAGAGCAGATAGTTGGCAGTAGAGATAGAGTTGGAGAGTGAAGTGGAAAAGGAGCAGACAGAAAGTGGTCCGGGTGTGTGGCCTGGACAGAACAGCAAGGTTGGCAGACGGTGGTGACCGTCTGCAGGAGTGGCCTATTGGAGCTAGCCGTAAGGACCATGGACGGGTGGTGGCCCGGCGGTACCGGACCGGTACGCAAAGAGAAGCCAGCACCATCCGGCAGGGGCTTATGGACCCCGACAAGGCTAGGAGTCGCTGTGAATTTGTCAAATCCGTTAGCGAAGGGAACCTCCTGGGTTTCCCAGCAGCCAAGTCCCGACAGAAGGGAACAGTCCAACCGAGAGAGGGAAACACAGTCACCGCCAAGGCTAAAGTTCCCTGGGCCAGAGCCTGTGGGCAAAAGGGGCTCCTTCAGCATCCTTCAAGCTGGGGAGCGGGTTACCGGTGGGAACCCATCGGAACCGTACACACTACACAGGTGCAGGGAAAGGCAGTCACCATCAACCTGCCGGGAGGAGAAACACCGCAGCCGCCTGTGGGACCCGTCCATCCAGCCGTTTGTTTGACCGGAGACTCTGTGTTTATCATTGGCTGAGTGAGTACCACCGTGCCGCGCGGCACAGCGCTGCCCCCGCGACCCTGCAACTGGCCAGGCCCCGTAACCCGCCTGCAATCCATCCCTACCCCATCACCGGGCTCCGGGACAACCAACCCCCTACCCACGGAGGGGAGAATTAACATCCAGGCTGCTCCCTGTCATCGCTCCCGGGATACCCGTCCAGAGCAGTGGTGGTGTCACCAATCTCACCACAACCGTGGGTGGCGTCACGGACAATATCAAATCCCCACAATCAAATCCCCTTTTCACTCACGGGCGAGGAATGCCGCTCGAGTCCCCGGGATCCGGCCTACCGCTCGAGCCACCACCGAGCAGCAGCCGCAGCAGCAGCGGCCGGACCCGAGCAGTGGGAGAGCACCGCGTCCCCTCCTCCGCCCACGACAATTCCACTGGTGGAAAAAGAGACAGAGAACTGTGTATTCATGGTTCTAGTATTGTCTGTTGGAGATTAGATTGCTCATATACTTTTTAGGCACAATCTGTTATGGTTGTGCCTTAAACCGGTCTAGTCCCGTTATTGACTCCCAACTCTCTTCTGGCATAAGATCAAAACCTATAGGTCGGGGTTTCTTGGATCCTCACCCCACGGCTCATGTATTATATATATACTCTTTTGTTTCTGTGCTGAGGAGTTTTTTTGCTGCTGTGACTGCACTTACCTTTGTGTCCCCTGGTTACTATACGTTTTACTGCTGTATGGACACTTGGTCCTTTGCTTTATGCACCAAGGCAGTCAGCTATATTTATTTATTCGGTAATCAGTGGACATTTCTGTGTAGTCTTTTTCTGCAGCTTTTCTCCTCCTCCAAAACTTCTATCCATTCACCTTTGGTCACTGAGCTGTGGAGTGAGTGCGCCACCTGCTGGTCCTCTCACCAAAGTTCTATTTTAATCTTTTGACTATATCTGTGTATGTCTACTTTGAATTGTTTAATAAATGTATACAATTTTCATATATTGCCGTTGTACAGTTTTTTTCTCCTTTTTCTTAGCTTTAAAAAGTCTGTAGCTCTGCCCATTGGCCCGCAAGCGTCATTTTGTATGCTGACAGGAAGGCTGCTTTCCCTGCTGTCAGGAGTGAGTGGGTTCCAGCACTATTGTAAGTCTGCAGTGCCTGTGGCAGGCTCTTGTATATGTGCAGTGTGATCCGGAATTTAGGGCAGGCGCCGGTACCAGGTACTCATATCTAGATACAAACTGTGTTTCGGCACGGTGAGGGATTAGAGTCCTTCCGGACAAGACATGTCGCCTATGCACACGCCCCGTCTGCAGTGGCAGACTTGTGTGTATGTGTGTGCCAGCTTTGGGTACCCAGTGGTGCTAACTGGATGACCTTCACGGTCTGACGTGCCCCTGTACGCACGTGACCGGCCCCGTGTTTATTTTCCAGGTTGCCAGTGACGCTAACTGGGTAGCCTTCACGGTCTGACGTGCCCCTGTATGCACGTGACTGGCTCAGTGGTTACGTTCCAGGTTTCCCAGTGACGCTAACTGGGTTACCTTTCGGTTTCGACGTGTTCCTACACACGTGACCGTTCTCTGCTGTGTTTTCCTTTGGTTTAGACGTGTCCTTACACACGTGGCCATTATTTGTGCACCTGTGAGGTTAATAGGGACACGCTACACGTAGGAGTGTGCCTTTACAACATCTCCTTCGTTTCTGTATTTGTCTTCTGAGTTGCTGTACTCCGTTCTTCTGTCCTTAGTGGCTTTAACACCTGCCCGGCGGACGTGGGGCAATGATTGATATTATATTATATTATTTTTTATTTTTTATTTCAATCGTCCCCTCCGTAACACAATCACGCTCTGCTTTCTGTATTAAAGAGGTTGTCTGGTATCAGAATAAAAGTCAGCACTCTGTGTGACTGTAGACTGCCAAATCGTGACACACTATCACTAACTCCCGAGAGGTTAGCCAGTCATGTGACCGCATGTATGTGATTTACATACTTGTGGCTACATGTCGACTAGTCTCAACCAGGTTTTCTCAATATGAAAGAATTGAACTAATCGATATATGACTGCAAGAATGCAAATCACATATGTCGCGGGCGGGGAGGAGGGTGTCAGCACACCGCGCTCACCCCTTCTGCTCGGGTCCGGCAGCTGCCGCTGCTCAGTGGTGGCTCGAGCTGTGGGCCGGATCCCGGGGGTTCTCGAGCGGCGCTCCTCGCCCGTGAGTGAAAGGGGATTTGGGGTGTTGGGATAATGTCCGTGACGCCACCCACGGTTGTGGTGATTTGTAGCAGCACCGCTGCTCAATACGGGGATCCCGGGGGTGGTGATGTGGAGCAGCTAGGTGTTGTGTTGCCCCTCCGTGGGTAGGGGGTTGGTGATCCCGGGGCCCGGTGATGATATGTAGGATGCAGGGCCTGGTGGGCGCAGGGACGCGGGGGCAGCGCTCTGCCTTGCGGCACTGTGGTACTCACTCAGCCTGAGACAGTGACACAGTTCTCGGTAAACAAACGGCTGGTTGGTCGGTCCCACGGACGGCTGCACTTGCTCACCCAGTCGGTAGCGGTGATTTCCCTTTTCCTTGCACCTAATGTTGTCTGTTGGTCGCGATGGGTTCCCACCGGTAACCCGCTCCCCGGCTTCAAGCTGGACCGGAGGAGCTCTACTCTTTGCCCGCAGGCGCTGGCACTCAGAAACTGGTGCCCTGGCGGTGGCGGTGTCTCTGTTGTACAGGTTGGGCTGTTGCCTTCACTCGGGACTTGGTTGTTGGGGGATCTACGTCCCCTTCACTGACGGATTTGGCAAGTTTGGCGACTCCTAGCCTTGCCGGGGTCCGAGAGGCCCCTGCCCTGGTGCTGACTGTCTTTTGGTACGCTGCTCCAGACCGCCGGGTCACTACCCGTCCGCGGTCCTTCCAGGAACTTACAAACGGTCACCCCTTCAGACAATCACCAATGTTGCTGACCTTGCTGACCCTGTCCTGCACACAGCTGGACACACTTCAAGCTTCCTTTCTGTAACTGTTCTCACTTTCCTTCAGCTTCTCTTACTCCTCCTTTACCATTTCCACTTCACTTCACTACTTTCACTTCCTTAGCTCATCTTAGCTGTTTACTCCTCTCCCTCCCTAGCTTGACTGCTGGTTTTTCCCGCCTCCAGAGCTGTGAACTCCTCGATGGGCGGAGCCAACCGCCTGGCCCACCCCCTGGTGTGAACATCAGCCTCTGGAGGAAGGCAACAAGGATTTTAGTTTAGCTTTGGTGTTCCTAACTGGGATGTAGGGGGTGATGGTGCAGTGACCTGTGACCCCTGGCTTGCCCAGGGCGTCACACATACATGCAGTCAAATGACTGCACACCTGTATGGGGAATACAGGAAAATCATAACAGTGTGTGTATTGCATATAGTGACTGCAGACTTTTCTTCTGAGACCTGACACAAAGTATAAGATAGAGTAGGGTAGGAAAATATAGCAAAATCAATGGTACGCTACTTTATCCTTATTTTAGGATATGTCATAGATGCATGATTGTCTGGGAGTTACTAATAATATATAAGTATATGGCACCATTAATTTAACAGCACTTTACAGACATTACTGTCCCGAGTATATCTTTGAAGTGTGGGAGGAAACCGGAGTACCTAGAGGAAGCCCCCGCAAACACAAGGAGAACATACAAACTCCTTCCACATCTTAGCCTTGTTGAGATTTGAATCACCGAGGGACTGTGTGGCCCATTTTACAATTGGAGGACGCCTAGTCTGGTCACATGAAAATATTGTGTGGACAGAAGAGCTGGGAACGTCGTGGGACCTCATGTGGATTACATTGGACCTGGGTATTTTGGGGGCTAATAAAGGGGTGAAAGAGGGTGTTTTTTTGTATTTTATATCAAATAAAGGATTTTTTTGGTGTTTATGTTTATTTTTTCACTTACAGATTAGTAATGGGGGAGTCTCAGAGATGCCTCCCATTACTAATCTATGGCTTATTGGAAGTTGTGAGCTGATATTAACCCCTTACTACCCCGATTGCCACCAAACCAGGACAATTGAGATGAGCCAGTTAACCCTAGAACGCATACTTGGGGCCTCGCAGGCCTGCTGTAACGCCTGCCTGGATCCACAGACTGGGCTGTAATGGGGAGGCTAGAGGGAAGCCACTCACGAAGCAGGACCCCCAGAACCCTGAAACCCTTTAACCCCTATACAGGGATTTGGAATTACACAGAGCCCCGGTGATCACTACCTGTGGAAGGCTGCAGTCCGATGAGAGTAGTAGTCAGGCAGGGTCAAATCAGGAATTGCGGAACAGGGACAGATTCGGCAGGCAAAGACGTAGTCAGAAAACGTAGCAGTGGTTAAATCCGGATCGGGCAGCGAGGTACAAAAACAGTAGGCCAGAGGGTAGTCAGAAAACATGCAGAAGTCAGCACACAGGAATCACCAAACAGAATAGGACGTAACAGGAGCCAGGAAATCAGAACTATCTCTGGCAGAGGTCAGCAGACAGGAGGGTAATTAAGAAGGGTGTGGTGTCTTCCCATTGGCTGTAGCTGAATGATGGTACTTCAGCTGGGAGACACCCGCCACCTACAGTCAGCCAGTGGTACTGCAGATCCCCAGGAAACCCAGACCAGTGGATGAGCGGAGCCTGTGCCCACCAGTGCCGCTGGCATTGACTCCTCTCCCATCACCAGCACTATCCACGGCAGGAACATGGCGTCGCCTGGCGATCGGAGTAGAGGTCTATGGAGCGGACTCCGGTGGTGACGTAACACCTGCTAGGTTACTTGTTTTCTATGGCAGATTTCTATAGTCGTGTGCATTCTAGGGTTAAAGTTCCGGGATTGTCGCATCTAATGAATGAGACAATCCTGAGAGGCTGCAAGCTGCTATTTTTAGGTTGGGGGTCCAATAAGCATGGGTCTCCCCAGCTAGAGAATACCATCCCCAGCTATTGGCTTTATCATGGCTGGGTATCAAAATTGGAGGGGGACTGGTTTTTAAAATTATTTATTTAAAATTGAAAAATGCCACACACGGTTCCTCTAATTTTGATATATAGCCAAGATAAGCACACGGCTGGGAGCTACAGCCTCTAGCGATATGCATTATCTGTGCTGGGTATCATAATATGGGGGAACCTATGCCAATTTTTTTTATCTATGTATTTATTTTTACACCAAAAGAGAAGCACACACAGGACCTATGTGCAATCAGACACGCTGTCACACAGGGTTTGGGCTCGTTTGACTGTAACCAATCAGAAACGTGGGGACTGTCGGTTGGTGGGAGAAGCAGTTCATATGTATGAAGGACGATGAGCAGACTCGGAAGCAGTGTACAGTCGCACTAGAAACTAGGTAAGTATAACGTGCCTGCTTTCCATCTGTGTAATAGGGTGCTAGACCCATGTGCCCCACCCTGAAGACACCGGTTGTCATTGAGTTAGAATAATGTGAATTGTGTTAATGTATGCAATGTGTTTATGCATAATGTGTAAATGTGGTCAACTAGTGGTTGGTTTAGGTACTGCTCCTTGGTAACAAGGTTAGGTATTTCCTAGTGACAGGGAAGGTGAGACAGTAAATAGTAAAGTGCTGTGGGAAGCCCACAGTGGGAGGAGCCAGCTGCAGGGTACAGCTGGGCTCAATCCAAGTTTATTCAGAGTAAGAAGTAGACAGGAGAGAAATCTGTATCTGTGAGAAGTATAGCGAGAAGTGTGCAAGCCAGCTAATTAGATACCTGAGGCCGAAGAAAGTGGGTGTCTGTGTGAAAGTCAATTCGATGAACCCTCGGGGTAACCCTATGGAATCTGCACCATGTGGAAAGGACTCCAGCTAAAGACTGGGCAACGGATCACCCCTGTTCCGCAGAAGTGAGTACCAGGCCTGAAGTTTAGTTTACCGGGTAGTGACTGACTCCATTGGTACTGGTCCTAGAGTGGAGTTTTGGCATAAACTTGAGTGAACCGATCTACTTGGAATCACCAGTTTGAGAGCTTTGTCTGATAGCAGTCAAAACTATTAATAGTGTCAGATCCCTTTGGGTGGAATGAGACCACTGACGTGTGTGACTCTGACTTTTTTTGCGTGAAACTGGGGTGTCAGACAGAGAAGAGGAAGATGTGGAAGTAACAGCAGTAGTGCCAGGAACTATGGAGCAGTCGGCAGTAAAAGCATTCTTCAAATTAAAATGTACCTTACCTACAATGTTCAAGCGTTGTGCCCACAGTAATGATGTGACAGAAATACTGTGATTAACTGTAAGTAAAAGACTGTTGAAAAAGAAATCAGAATTTGTGAATCACCAGTCTACACGAGGACCTCAGTAAAGTTATGGCTTGCACACATAAAGTCCACACACCCCACCAGGAACACCAATCCATTCCCCCTTGCTTTGTGGAGGAGACCAGATCGTGGGCCACCGAAGGAGGACTGCTCAGCAGAAGATCCCCTCGCTTGCAACTACAGCCCCACTCCCTCCGCCCCGCTACACACCTGCAAGAGAAATTAACATGCTGCGGATTTAAAAAAACATATCGCAGATCAGTTAACACTGAATAAAAAATACACATTTTTAAATTTTTTTAAAAAAAAATAAACATTGTCAAAATCTCACCAAAAGCTCAGTGTTTTGGGAATCTGCAGGGCTAAAAAAACCCCCGATCTTTTATTGGATGACATAGCAAAAGACCATCCATTATGATCCATTACCCATAGATCAAAAATTCTGATCAGTTTTCTATAAAAAAATTTGACTGGACTAAAAAAGTGTGCTGTCTAGGGCTTATATGCCAGTCTTAACCCCTTAAAAACCGTGGGCAGTAAAGTTCCCTCCTAGCGGTTAGTGTTAATCCCCACCTGCTGCTGCGGGCTGCAGGTGGGGATGAGCGTATGTCAGCTTATTTGTACAGCTGACATTTGTGCCTGCTAGGCACGAGCGGAATCGCTATCCACCTGGGCCTTTTAACCCCTTAAATGGAGCTGTCAAAATGCGACAGCACCATAGTAACGGCGATAGCGGTAAATCTGTACTCACTGCCCGATACCGGAAGTCGCGTGACATGATCACATGGATCCGGTGGTTGTCATGGTAGTGTAAGACCTGTTAACATTTACATATATAGGTTAGAAGACTGTGGACTTTTCCTTGTTATGCTGCCACCTGCTGTCAAAACAAAGAACAGCGGGCACAAAACCCCTGCTGCTTGATTTACTTGGTACAGTCCTGAACAGGATGTGAAGAGGAGCTAGTTTGGTTTGGTAGCTGTTTTTATGCAGAGAGGTGTGTGTTCGGACGTGCTGAAGAAGGCAAGGCTGCATTCTGCCCTGCTGAACAAGGTCCAAGTACCTGAGTGTTGCGTGACATCTCCCCAAGACACAGATCCAAGAAAGGCTGGATGTGGAGAGCGAGGAGCCAGACAGCACGGGCAAATTACAGAGCCGGGACCAAGACTGAACTTTAGAGGTGTCTGCGGCGGAATACGGGCCCCAACGGTTACGAGGTACCCCACGCTGAAACCTGCAGTTAAGTGTGCACACTACTTTAGTTAGGGACAGATAGGAAAAGACTCTGCACTGTGTTATACGAGTAAGGTAACAAGGACTCTGCGGTTTTTTTGCTTAATAAGGATTTTTGTGTTTTGCTTTTGGGAGTACAATCTGAGGCTTCCCACCCTTGACAAGCTATTCAAAGTGGTTGTATGTATATTACATTATATCTACTGCTGTGCACCTTCCCGCTTTTCTTCCCCTCCTTTCCCGCACTATTCCTCCACCTGTGTTGTGCAATATGTTATTAAATTTGCATTGATTAACCCCCGTGGTTCCGTGCAGTCCTTGCGTATCCCGTTACCTGCAGGTTATTACATTTGGCGTAGTCGGCAGGATACGCAGGCTGGTACAGAACCATGGATGGACAGGGGGGTGTCGCTGATGGAGGTGTTCTAATACAACCTGATGGGGGAATACCAGCAACGCAGCTGTCCCTGGGGGCTATGCTGACCCATATACCAAAATTTACTGGCAACAATGTACCTCTCCATGACTGGGCGCAGAGAGTGAGGGGCATGTTGAGAGTAGCAGGAGTGACTGCAGAAAATCAAGGGGAGATACTGTTGATTGCCCTTGAAGGCCATGCTCAAGAGACCATTTTATTGCGCCCTGAGAGTGAACGAAAGACGTTAGAGCAGGTGGTGAAGATTCTTGAGAGAGTGTATGGCGGGAAACCAGAAGCAGGAGATTTACAGGCGCAACTGTTCTATAGGATGCAGGGTGAAGAAGAAGGTCTGCCACAGTATGCAAATGCACTCCAGAGAATAATGAGACAAATGCTTACAGCAGAGCCAGAGCTAGCAAAAACCCCCGGTTATGCTGACCGTACCCTACGAGATCAATTCCTCCGTGGGTTACATAACCCCAAGATCAAAGGTGCCCTCCGTGAATGGCTCAGGGTAGAAAAAAAACTAACTTTCCAGGAAATATTGGAAGAAGCAATCTCCCGCGCACAAACTGAAAATTGCAACCCGCAGAACGCCTGGGGAGAAGTTTGTATGCATAAGTTAGTCCCGGGTGAGAAAAACCGAGAACCGAGCCAGCTTGAGGCTAAAGTGGATCAGCTACAAGAGACGGTTACTGCTCTACAAGAGTTGCTGAAGAATATGCAAGCCCCGGCGTCAGAAGTGAGAATGACAGCACCGCGGCCAAATACCCGCATGCATACCTATCAAGAAGAGAGGGGACAGATCGAGCAGAGACGATCGAGACCCGCTGGAGAGTACCAGTGTTGGAACTGTGGAAATCAGAACCATTTATTCCGACACTGTCCGGAGAGGAAGACGTCTCAAGAAAGACCGCCGTTAAACTAGTGCCTCCCTCCATGGATGGGCACATGGCAGGGAGACCAACTGAGCTTAGAGAAAACCAACGCCCTGAAGATATAGCAGCCAGCACGCCGACGATCATGGCCGAATTTAAAGGGAAAGAAGTAAGATGCTTGATGGATACTGGGTCCCAAGTGACCACCATGCCAGAACAGTTCTTCTACCAACATTTTGGACAAACTGTATCCATTGACAAAGGGGCACATATCAAACTGAGGGCTGCAAACAATCTTCCCATTCCGGTTGTAGGGGTCGTGTGGATGAACATACGTGCATGTGGCCAGAACTTAGGCAAAAAAGGGATTGTGTTAACGGAGGGCCGGTACGACAGAGAGGTGCCAGCTATCGTGTGCATGAACGTCCTGAAAGAATTAGACCAGTTGCTCTTCAACAAGGGGGGGCTGTGATTACTAGAAGATGACAGTTGCTAATAGGCCCGCCCAAAAGGTCTTCCAACACCTTATCCGTGCCCGAGGACTGTGGAGGAATGGTGGGAGCCGCTACCTGGTGGGGAGGGTTCGAGTCCCAAGACAGACAACAATTACTCTACCTCCAAATCGTGAGATAGTCGTCACCTTGCCAGTCGGAGCCCACCGTACACTCGAGGGGATGGAGGTGTTGGTGGAGCCTTACCGTGGTGAAGAGAACAGAGATGAACCATTGGTGGCTTGCACTTTAGCAACAGTAAGAAATGGAAGAGTCCCTTTCCGTTGCGTGAACACCGGTGAACAGGCCTACACCTTGACCTCGGGAGTTGTTCTGGCCCATGTCTACCTTGCGCCTGAAGAGGTGGTGACCGCAGAATCGATTGAATTGCAGCCCATGGCAGGGGAAGCCTGGACTTGGGCTGTTTCTATGGAAAGAAAAGAGAAACCCACTGATCAGTGGAACAGTCGCGTCATCTTAGGGCAGATGGGAGTGGACCTGAGCCCCTTCGCTTCGGAGCAAGCCCAAGCCATAGAAGACTTTATTTGGGAGAATCAAGCCACGTTCTCCCGTCACGCAGAAGATTTTGGCTGTACTGACAAGATTCAGCATGAAATACCCACGGGAGATGCCCCACCGATCAGGGAAAGGTACAGACAAATACCCCCAAAGTACTACCAAGAGGTGAAAGAGCTCTTGGCGCAGATGCTGAAGAGCGGGGTGGTAAGAGAAAGTCAGAGTCCATGGGCTGCCCCAATCGTGCTGGTCAAGAAAAAGGATGGGTCTACCCGCTTCTGTGTTGACTACCGCAAGCTTAATGGATGCACGGTTCGTGATTCCTACCCTCTGCCCCGGATAGAGGAGTCCCTGTCGGCGCTGGGAAAGGCACGTTACTTCTCCTCCCTTGATCTGGCCAGCGGATATTGGCAGGTCCCTGTGGCAGAGAAAGACAAGGCCAAGACCGCATTTATTGTACCCATGGGACTCTTCGAGTTCAATCGCATGCCGTTTGGACTAAATAATGCCTCAGGAACTTTTCAGCGCCTCATGGAAAGTTGCCTTGGAGACATGAACTTCGAGGCCACGTTGATTTACCTGGATGACATAGTAGTGTATTCTGCAACCTTCGAAAAACATCTAGAAAACCTGGGTCAAGTGTTTTAGCGGTTACGGGCCCATGGGCTTAAACTGAAACCAAAAAAATGCCGGATCTTTCAGGAAGAGATTGAATATCTCGGACACAAGGTGTCGGAAGCCGGCGTACAGCCCTCCGATGGGAAAGTGAGAGCAGTGCTACAATGGCCCACACCCAGCACAGTGCGGGAGGTTCGAGCTTTCCTGGGGCTAGCCGGATATTACCGTCGCTTTATCAAAGATTTCGCAAAGGAGGCAGAACCTTTGCACGAATTGCTCCGAGGGGCTGCGAAAGGACCAAAAGCACAGAAAATTTGCTGGGGACCAAGACAAGCAGGAGCCTTACACCGATTGAAAGAGGCCTTGGTTAGCGCCCCTGTGCTTGCCTATGCAGACTATAACCTCCCTTTTCGGTTGTATACAGACGCGAGCCTCTACGGCGTGGGTGCAGTACTGGCCCAGGTACAGAATGGTACTGAATGGGTGATTGCATATGGAAGTCGGACGTTACGGGAAGCCGAGCGCAACCCCGAGAATTACAGTTCTTTTCGGCTGGAGTTACTGGCACTAGTATGGGCAATAACCGAAAGGTTCTCGGAATATCTCACGGGAGCCCAAATTGAAGTCTATACGGATAATAATCCCCTGGCTCACATCTCCACCGCCAAACTGGGAGCAATGGAACAGAGGTGGCTGGCACGACTCTCCAGATACAATTATCATGTGCAGTACCGCTCCAAGCATGAAAATCAGAATGCGGATGCCCTTTCTCGTGTTACCACCGAAGCCCCAGTGGGGGAGAGAGATGAACAGTTGGAGGAAGACGAAATTCCGGACTTCAGTAAATTCACCGCTTAATTGGTAGAGGCTCGTATGCTGGAAATTACGTCGGGCACGACATCACGCCTGCTTGGCCAAACCAGAGAGGAATGGGTGAAAATCCAGTCATCTGACCCAGAACTGCTTCAAGTGAAAGAGTGGGTGATCCAGCAGCGCAAGCCTAGAAAGGAAATACGGGCCACGCTGTCGCACATGGCCCTCCAGATTCTCAGCCAGTGGGATAAGCTGTCGGTGCAAGAAGGGATGCTGTATTGGAAGGTGCACCTAGCTACAGAGTTGGAAGTGCGGTGGCAAGTAGTGATACCCCAGAAGATGGCAGTACCATTGGCCCAAGAGGCGCATGAGAAGGGAGCCCATTTCGGACCGGACAAGACTTACCAGTGGTTGCAAAGAATAGTATACTGTCCTCAGATGCTTCGGGCAGTAGAGAAGGCCTGTAAACTGTGCCGTTCCTGTGAGTTAAGTAAAGCTCCCCCACAGCGAGCACCAGTACAGACTATTGCAACCAAAGAGCCATTGGAAGTACTCATGATCGATTATCTGAAGATTGGTCACTCCCACCGGGGCTATCAGTTTTGCCTTGTGATGACAGATCACTTCTCCAAATTTGCGGTGGTGACGCCCACCAGAGATCAGACGGCTGAATCAGCTGCTCGAGCCATCAGTGATGACTTTATCCGGGTGTACGGCTGCCCCAAAAGAATACATTCCGACCAAGGGGCTTGCTTTCAGGGCGGTGTCATGAGAGAGCTGCAAAGGATTTAGGGAATGCAGAAGTCAAGGACTACGCCTTATCATCCACAGGGCAACGGAGCCTGCGAGAGATTTAACCGGACCCTCCTACAAATGCTACGCACGTTAGAGGATGATCGTAAGAATCACTGGCCCGGCTATCTCGCAGAACTCGTGTGGGTATACAATAATCGTGTCCATTCCACCACTGGGTACACCCCGTACGTGCTACTGTTTGGAAGAGCCGGAAGAGGCATTGAAGAGCTAAACCTGGCTCCCCCCGAGATCAGTGAAGGTCAGAGCGTAGGTTCCTGGGTTGACTGTCACCGTCGACGGCTGGAGACTATCCATCGAATTGTCACGAAGCGGCTGCAAGAAAAGACACATCCACAGCGGAAACCTGTGTGTGAAACCCCGTTCTTGCCAGGGGACCGAGTACTAGTTGCAGAGAAGCACCCGAGATACAAGTTGAGCGAGCGCTGGAAAACAGAGCCGTACATTGTGATTAGAAGAATCTCTCCCCACGGATCAGTATACGAAGTGAGAGGCGAGCAAAGAGGCAGCACCCTCATCCTGCATCGCAATATGCTGAGGCCCTGCTATTCAGAAGACAGGACCAGACAAAGTACCTTGGAGACGGTGCCCGTGCCCATTCCTGTTACCCTCGAAGAGGGCTCTGACGATAAAGAATGGTGGCGGGCCCCGGCCAACCCAGCAGACTGGGAGAGATCCACGCCCCCATCCGTTCAAGACGCAGGTGCCACCCCTGCAGAGCAGGAGTCACCAATCGCCAAAGATGGGGACGAGAATACTGTACTCCCTGATACGGCGCCGACGTCTGGTGACTTAGCCGTAGTACCACGCCGGACTGAGCGGGCTAATGCTGGTATTCCCCCTGATCGGTACTTGGCAGATGAATTTGTGTGTTCTGTCACTGGATCCTGTTTTAAGACATTGGCTCCCAAGCAACAGGTTGTGAAGCAGGGCAGGAGTTGCCACCGTGTGCCCTTGTGCAGAGCGCCTCAGGAGAGTATCGGCCGGGACGGCCGAGGTTAAAGAGGGGGGGAAATGTAAGACCTGTTAACATTTACATATATAGGTTAGAAGACTGTGGACTTTTAACAGCAGGGAGACGAAAAATCGACCGCAAACAGCTGCTATGCCAAACAAATTCTTTTATTCAGACGATTTTCTCCATAAGTGCAGGTAAAAATGCGGGAGGTGGCTTGGATGCGAGTCCCTCCAAAGGACGACGGCCGTTTCGTCTGTAAGTCAGACTTCTACGGGTCCACGTCAGGGAGTGGCCGCACGCACCTTATAAAGGGGAGTGCATCCAGGCCACAACCCCGCACATTAAAAACAGAGGAATTAACCCATGACAGTGATTTACATGAATGTGTACAAAACATCCCGTTTAAAACATAGTCATACAAACAATGTAACATACATTACTTATACAAAAAAAAGAAAAAATACCACTGAAAGGTACAAAGGCATTTTATAATGTCAAATCAGCACATAACACATTATATCCATATTGTTCTTTTTTGCCGACCTGTCAAATCGTCCATCAAATGGTCTAAAGTGAACCAAACACTCGCAGATAATTTACAAAAAAACGGTTTTATAAAAACCGGTTTTTATAAGAAAACCACTAGGTCGTTACGGTCATTTAACCCCAGGTTTCCCTGAGCTCCAAATTTTATTATCATATTCGCTTCTTTTCGTAGCAATAATTTATGGAGATCACCCCCTTGTGGGGGTAGGGAAACCTGGACCAGTCCTGCAAACCGCAAGGTGTTGGGATTACCTTCATGTGCTGTACGGATATGTTCTATTAACCTAGGAGAACCTTTTCCTGTTGATATCGATTTGATATCGATTTATAATGCTCTCTAAAACGTATGTACATACACCTGATTGTCTTCCCTATATAGAATCTTCCACAGGGACATACAATCACGTAAACCACATATTTCGTTTTGCAGGAAATAAACTGCCTGACTTGGTGAGAAAAAGAACCAATTTGAAGAGATGTACCGGTGAGATGCAAGGCACAATACCTGCAGTGGCCACAGCGAAAGTTCCCGACAGGGGAACATTTTTCCAGTCATGTGGATGGACAAGTCACCCTGTTTTTCACCAGTAGATCTTTCAAATTGTTACACCGTCTATAAGAGACTAAGGGTCCTGCATCTATCCTATCCTTCAAATCTGGATCGTTGGCAAGGATATGCCAATTCTTTTTTATGGCTTTTTTGATTACTCCATCTAAGGGGCCAAATCTGAAACTGAACATGAATCTATTAGCGGCATTGTTTGTTTTTCTTATCCTTTTTGCCTTCACTTGACTACAAGATAATTCACCAACACTAGGGGATTGACCAAAACCTAGATTATCCGAACTCTCAGAACACACCTTATCATAGGCGGAATCAATTAATGTACTAGGGTACCCCCCGTGCCAATAACCTTAATCTTAACTCACCAGCCTGTTCTTCAAAAATTTCTTTTACATTATTGATCCTCCTTAACCTCAAAAACTGAGAGTAAGGTAAGGCTGCTTTAGTATGATTGGGGTGGGCACTATTAAAGTGCAGCAACGAATTAGAGGCGGTTGGTTTTCTATACATCTTAGTCAATATTAAACCGTCCTTCACTTCCACCTCTATATCCAAAAAAGTTATAGTGTTGCCCCCAAAGCATGCTGTGAAGGACATATTCATGGTGTTGGTATCATTCAGGTAGGTGACAAAACCTGTGAACTCCTCCTCCGTACCATCCCACACCATGAATATGTCGTCCACATATCTGAGGAACAACTTCACGTGCTTGAGAAATGGGTTTGTGCTAACAAAAACATATGTGCTCTCAAAAAAACCCAAGAAAATATTCGCCATGGCGCACGATACGGGGGTACCCATCGCGGTACCCCCGCATTGAACGTACCACTTATCCAGGAACATGAACGCATTTCTAGAAAGCACAAAATCCAAAGCCTCTCCAACAAAATCGCAGTACAACTGCATTTTCCCACTGCGTGCTACCGTATCCCTTACTGCCTGTACACCCAGGTTCTGAGGTATCCGTGTATACAAGCTTTCCACGTCAATGGATACAAGCTTGAAGCCCTCCTGCCAAACGAAGCCTCTCAACAATGACACAAAATCATTGCTATCCTTCACATAAGAAGGGATTCTTTTCATGAGAGGCCTCAATAACCAATCAAGATAGTGGGACAACGGCTCAGTTAATGAACCGATGCCAGCCACTATTAGGCGGCCCGGGGGATTAACACTATCCTTATGTATCTTGGGTATAGCGTACCAATGGGGTTTTGTGGGGAACTCTGGAATCAATTTTTCAACCTGAGTACTAGTAAGAAAACCGAGTGTTACATATCTCCCTAAAAATCGTATCAGTTGCTTCTTGTATTCATTAATAGGGTTGGATTGTAAAGGAGTGTATGTGTCACGGTCCTGCAGATGTCTTAGGCATTCTTTTATATATGCAGCGAGCGTCAACAGCACGATATTACCGCCCTTGTCTGCTTGGCGGAATACCGTGTCGTCCCACGTGCGCATTATTTTTACCGCTAACGCTTCTCCCTCATTAAGATTGTTATCCATTTTGGGGTATAGCAATGCCTCCACATCCTTGACAACTGCTTCCTGAAACACATCGATTAAATTACCGTGGGCCACTGGGGGGAAAAAATTAGATTTCACCCCCTTAGTAAATCTTCCACATTCAACTGTGTCTCCACCTGGGTCAAAAGGATTGTCACCCTCAGGGTCATTCAGACTCAAAAGCAAACCAGCCGCCTGGGTTACCGTAGAGTCAAACGCCCCTGTGATGTCCCAATCACACCCCCCAGTAGTGCAAGGTTGGTGACCCTCAGGGACCACAGTTGAAGTGGTTGATGTCTGGTGAAAAAACTTGTGCAAATGCATTTTCCTTGTAGCTTTATATAAGTCAATCCTGAATTCGGCAAAATCAAACTCTTCTGGCACGCAAAAATTTAAACCTCTAGACAAAACAGATACCATATCATCAGTCAGCTCATGTTCAGACAGGTTAACAATGCCGCTAGTAGGAAGAGAGAGAGAAGATGGAAAACGTTCTAATTTTTCCATGAGACAAATTTTCTTTTGTGTCCTCTTCCCCTTGTGCCTCTTCCTGCCCCCCCTACGGGTGCGTTTCCTAAAGGGGCAGGATTTGGCCCAACATGGGGGGTCACCATTCTAGAGGGGCCTGGAACCACGTCCTCCGAGCCACTGGACTCCGACTCAGTGGTCCAGTACCCTCTTTCCTGGTTGCCCAATTTTTTGTTTTTTATATACGGTTTTCTTTTATAATTTTTAGAGCGATCTTTTGTCCAACAGAAAATTTGTCCCATTTCGTAATCTTTTTTGTCCCTCATAAATTTCTCTCTTTTTTTATTTTTAATCTCTGTCTGAGTTTCAATCAATTTTTTATCCAAATTCTGTGCGAATGTTGTCCAAATACCCTCAGTAACCCGTGAACGAGTGTCTTTTTTCAAATCATCCAGCTGTATGTTCAGAGCTGAATACTCCTCCTCATTTTTCTTTAAAACCAGCTGGAGCAGTCTCATGGAACAATCATGTTGAATGCTTTCCCATTCTTTAGTGAAACTTTTGTCATCTTGAAAATGGGACAATGTCTTTATCACACGGAGGCCCCTAGGGACCCTATCGCAATCAACATAAGACTGCAACGACTTAATAGTCCAAAATAGACGCACCTCTCTGTCAGAGAGGGAATATATCTTATTTTCGAGTGTCTTAATGCCCAGTACCTCAGTATCTTTTTTTAGGTTGCATTCCTCGAAAAAGGAAGCCGCATCCATCCTCCCCGCCTGTACACCTGGAACGTCAACAGAACTTGCGCTTTCATTGTCCATCAGTTCCATCATGGCCACCGCACATGTGACAATATACACAGTCTCTTGTGAACCTCGGTAATGAGCCCGGCAACAGCGTGCAATAGAGACTCCAGGAAAAGATCCAAGTATAATGCAGCAAAAAGAGAACAAGTCCTGCACTGCCTGCCCTCAAGTTACCTTTAGGTTCAGTGGCTCACGTGCTGATCATCAGCACGTGAGCCACTGAACCTAAAGGTAACTTGAGGGCAGGCAGTGCAGGACTTGTTCTCCCTTTGACTGTGGACTTTTCCTTGTTATGCTGCCACCTGCTGTCAAAACAAAGAACAGCGGGCACAAACCCCCTGCTTCTTGATTTACTTGGTACAGTCCTGAACAGGATGTGAAGAGGAGCTAGTTTGGTTTGGTAGCTGTTTTTATGCAGAGAGGTGTGTGTTCGGACGTGCTGAAGAAGGCAAGACCGCATTCTGCCCTGCTGAACAAGGTCCAAGTACCTGAATGTTGCGTGACATCTCCCCAAGACACAGATCCAAGAAAGGCTGGATGTGGAGAGCGAGGAGCCAGACAGCACGGGCAAATTACAGAGCCGGGACCAAGACTGAACTTTAGAGGTGTTTGCGGCAGAATACGGGCCCCAACGGTGACGAGGTACCCCACGCTGAAACCTGCAGTTAAGTGTGCACACTACTTTAGTTAGGGACAGATAGGAAAAGACTCTGCACTGTGTTATACGAGTAAGGTAACAAGGACCCTGCGGTTTTTTTGCTTAATAAGGATTTTTGTGTTTTGCTTTTGGGAGTACAATCTGAGGCTTCCCACCCTTGACAAGCTATTCAAAGTGGTTGTATGTATATTACATTATATCTACTGCTGTGCACCTTCCCGCTTTTCTTCCCCTCCTTTCCCGCACTATTCCTCCACCTGTGTTGTGCAATATGTTATTAAATTTGCATTGATTAACCCCCGTGGTTCCGTGCAGTCCTTACGTATCCCGTTACCTGCATGTTATTACATTAGCACAGGGTCATGTGATGACTCCTGTGCTCACATGACTTAGGTCCTGTAAGAAACAGCCGAGTGCTGCTTGTTACAAGAGATGATAATTTCTCCCTGTCTGAGCGATGCTGCTCTCATCGAGAGAAAAGAATGAGCGATCAGACTGCTGATCGTTATAGTCCCCTAGGGACCTAGTAAAATAAAAAAAAAGTTTAAAAAAAGAGTTTAAAAAACCTAAAAGTTCAAATCACCCCCCTCTCGTCCCATTGAAAATTAAAGAGTTGCAAAAATAAAAAATATACACACATTCAATATCACCGCGTTCAGAAATGCCCGATCTAGGAAAATCTAAAATCAATTAATCTGATGGGTAAACGATGTAGCTGTAAAAAAATTCCAAATGCCAAAATTACGTTTTAATTTTACGCCACAAGTTTTGTGCTAAATGCAATAAGAAAACTGTGGAAAAAGAAGCGCAAACAGGGTCTTACCCCAATACATACAGGGTTTAGAAATGAGCAGTACTACTCACCAATAGGGGTTGTGACAGTCACAACTCCTGTAAACGCATGTAACTCCAAGCCACGGCAGCGGTCCCCACGTTGGCAGATAACAGAGAGTAGTAGACATGGGTTTCAAAGCCGCGCCAATGACCAAATGATCATAGAAGATTAAGATTAATGTTGCTTTATTTTATGCACAGATCAACGCATTTCAGGAGACTCAGCTCCCTTCCTCAGGACAAACTGGCAAAGAACATCAAAGTGATTTACTACTCTCTGATATGTGCTAAATGCAATAACAGGTGATCAGAACGTAGCTTCTGCGCAAAAATGGTACGGTTAAAAAAAACGTAAGCTCGAGCAGCAAAAAAATAAGCCATCATTGAGCCATAGATCCCAAAAAATGATAATGCTATGGGTCACGGAAAATGGTGCAAAACTTACGCCACTTTTTTCGGACATACTTCTGATTTTTTTCTAACCTCTTAGATACAAATAAACATATACATGTTTGATATCTACGAACTCGCACTGACCTCAGACATCACACTGAAACATCAGTTTTACCTTATATGGAACACATAATGAATAAAATATCTCAAAAACCATAGTGCAATTGCACTTTTTTTGTAAATTTTCCGCATTTGGATTTTTTTTGCCTTTTTCCAGTACACTATATGTTAATACTCATGGTTTCATTTAAAAGGACAGCTCGTTCCGCAAAAAATGAGCTTTCACATGACCATCTTAACAGAAAAATATAAAAGTTACGTCTCTCGGAAGAAGAATAGCGGAAAAAAAAAACGAAAAGCGCAAAATCTGTAGATTGGGGATTATACATATATACCCGTATAACCAGAAACACCGATAGATCCGTCCGAGAGGCCAACCATCATTCCTAACCCCCCGGCCGTAACCTCCAAACCGGCCCAGAGGACCACCTCGGCCGTGACCACCCGGCCCAAGGTGAGGGGTAACAACGTTCCATCGTTGATTACCCCTACCCAGGGAAGCTGGAGTGCGGCGAGGATCTTGGCTAGGTCTCCATCCATGTGGCGGACCTGGGCAGCTAGCTCCTCCATCATCCCGACGGGCGCTGCAGGGGCCGGGAGAGCCAGGAGAGGAGGTGCCACCAAGATGGGAGCAGTTTCTGCTGGCCATGGGGCTGCCTCAGGAGCGTCTGGCGTTGGGGCCTTCAGGGCCTTGATGGCCCGCTCCTTCAATACTGCGAAGTCCAGATTGGGGTGTTCCAGGGCCCATAGCCGTAGCTGCTTGCAGTCTTCCGTAGACCCCAGCCCTTGCAAGAATTGTTCCACTAGCATCTTATTGCTGTCGGCATCGTTAATAGTGTCGACCCGCTTCAGCGTACGGAGGGCTGTTTGCAGGCGCAGGGCATAGTCTCTTATATTATGCGCAGGTCGCTGTCGACACTGATAAAACTGCATCTGCAATTATGCTTCCATTCGGGTCTCAAAAGCGATTTGGAGTTTTTAAAAAATGGTAGTCACTGAGGCCCGGTCCGTGTCGGTCCAGGTCTCCGTCTCCTGCTCAGCCGCGCCGGTTAGCTGCCCTAGCACTACCGCTGCCCGTTGCCTGTCAGTCAAGGGATATAAATAGAGGACCGGGCTAATCTTTTTCCGGAACACCTACAAAGCATCAGGCTTCCCATCGTACTGCGGCAGCCAGGTAGCACCGGGCACATAGGGCAGGGAGAACGGCATTACATGGGCGACCGCTGGACCCGCGGCCTTCCCCGCTCTTGCGGCCGGAGCACAGGCTACCCCGTTTCCATCTGCGGGCGCCGCTGAGGCTGCGACCGCCACTCCTCCAACAGCTCCGTTGGGCGCAGACATCTTTTTCCCGTCCCACTTGGTTCTTTCTAGCACTTCCTCTTTGGGGGCGGGGCTTCACTTTCGTGCCTTCCCTGCTCGGGGAAGATGCTCGAGCGGGCAATCTTCGCGCCAAAGATGGTAGCACTTCAAATTTTTCAGCCGGACGCCGCCGGCGGGGACTGCAAGGCGCACTTCTACCGGTAGGTAGATTGGTTCTATCCTGTTTGTGACGCCAAGTTGTCGCGGGCGGAGGGGACGCGCTCGCCACGCTCGGGTCCGGGGCTTCTGCTGCTGCTCGGTGGCTCGAGCGGTGGGCCGGACCAGGGGACTCGAGCAGCGCTCCTCGTCCACGGGTGAAAAAGGGGGTGGTTTGTTTACGGAGATAGTTTGTGATGCCACCCACGGGTCGTGGTGATTATTAGCACCACCGCTGCTGGTGACGGGGATCCCGGGAAGGATGGTAGGGAGCAGCTAGGATGTTGTTCCCTCCGTGGGTAGGGGTTGGTGATCCCGGGGCCCGGTGGTGTAACGGGGAGGCTGGATGGCTGGGATGCAGGGCTGCAGGGGTAGCGCGGCGCGGTGCCGGATGGCACTGGTGTACTCACTCAGGCAGTTAATGACAGAGTCTCTGGTAAACCAAACGGCTGGATGGACGGGTCCCGCAGCCGGCTGCAGTGTTGTGCTCTCCCCGGACGGCTGATGGTGGCTGTCTTTCATGGCACCTGTTAGAATGTTCTGACTCCTGTGGTTGCCCACCGGTAGTCTGCTCCCCGGTGTATGGGTGCCGTAGGAGCCCGTTTTACCCGCAGGCGCTGGCCCTTGGATCTTTAGCCTGTGGTGGTGGCTGTATATCCTCTCGGTGTGCACTGTTGCCTTCTGTCGGGTCTTGGTTGTTGTGAAACCCCTGGGGTTCCTGTCACACTCGGATTTGACTATTGTCGGCGGCTCCAAGCCTGGTCGGGGTCCGATAGCCCTGCCTGTGTGCTTAGCTTCACTCCGCTCCCCGGTTCGGTACCGGTGGGCCAACGCCCAACCCCGGTCCTACGGCTCTGCAGAGATTCACTAACTACTGCAGACGGCCACCATCGTCTGCCAACCTTGCTGTTTGTGTCTGGGCCCCTACCCAGACACCGACAGTTTCTGTCTCCTCACATTCACCTCCAAAACTAATCTGTCTGTTTTCCCGCCTCCAGACCTGTGAACTCCTCGGTGGGTGTGGCCAACCGCCTAACTCCGCCCCACCTGGTGTGGACATCAGACCCTGGAGGGAGGCAACAAGGATTTCTGTTTGACTGTTGTGACTGTCTAGGGAAGGGGGTGTGTATGGTGTAATGTCTGTGACTACCTGGTCCAGGGCATCACAGATGCAGTACCCTGTGGCGACTGAAGCCTCAGGGGCGCCACAGAGGTATTAGAGACCAGAGAAAAGTATGTGGGTCCCAGCATCGCATGTGAATGCCACAAGATTGGTTCATTCATTTTATGCTGGGCATCCAGATAGGACTCGTCCTGAGTGTGCGGAGACCACTCGTAGAAGAGGAGTACTGTAACGGGTGTGTCACTGGTGACAGACAGTCATGTGGTTTCTGGCCATAGAAGATCAAAGAGTTTGGCTTCACAGAATGTTCCCTGACTTTCCAGTGCTCCTGCTGTCAGTATTCATTGATATAGGTAGCTTTTCTGCTGGATTCATCTCTCCCCTTTTTGGACCCAGTAGGAGCTCGCCTTTCACCCAGCTGTTGATCATCAACAGTATCTTGGTGCTTAAATACCCCTTCCTTCCTTGGACCAGTGCTGGTGATATTTTCAGTTCATTTAAGTTTTGGTTACAAGCAGGTGGTTTGTACTCCCCTGTGGTATTGTTGCTGAAAACTTTGCTGAACCTGTGTCATCTCTAGGTAAGTAGTTCATGCATTTTTACCCTGTGTGTCCTCCTTGTGTCATCTATATTGTTTAGTGGGGTTGACAAAGAGTTCATCCCATCCGTTCCCATTTAGTGACCAGCACTAGGGATACCTAGAGTCTGGTATCCGGCTAGGTGCATAGGTGCGGAACCTATCTAGGGTGGTGAGGGACGAGCAGTAGGTTTAGTCAGGAGTCACCATCTTCCCTTTCCCTAGACACAGGGTTTCCCTTCCCTTCCGCCATTCGCTTAGTATTTCTCCGTACATATTTAATAATAAAATGTTATAATGCACTGTTACATACCAATTTTAGTAAGAAATTTGTCCTCCTTTAACATATATGAGATTTTCAATGCGTTTTGGTATTGATTCTACCAAGTTGTATAAATTCTTCATCATGGAGCCACACTTGTATGGCACTATTTATCATGCGTTCTCTGGTTGTACAGTCCATTTTGTCAAGACATCACATCACAATGCTCCACAAATTTTCTATAGGATTTAAGTCTGGTGAATTGCCAGGCCAGTCCAGCACTTTTACTTGACTGTACTATTGTAGATGCTTCCTTCTCGCTATGCACTAATCCCTTCATCCCACAGATTCCCCTTCCAATGAAGACATGACACCCGCATGGATGATTTGGCCAAATCGGCCTTTATTACACAAACATGAAATTAAATAACTACCTTTCTTTAAAGCGAGGAGGGTTCTTGGAGCTCCAAAATCTGGCGGACGTTTCCATAAAATTGATAAACCATCCGGAGTTGTCCCCAGCCGCAAACGACCACAAGCTCGGGCACACCATGACCGGAAAACCATTTCCCTAACACCGACTCCCAGGGGACCCCACCCTGGGAGCCCCAAAGTCTGCCAGGTAATTACCATTCCAAATAAAAGTAGAGGGGTTACCATCCACCTGATGTACAACCTTCCACCACCATTTTACCACCAACTCCAAGAACCCCACCTCACTACCGCAACATGACAGTAAATAAATAAAATACCCGGCCGAAATGACGCCGACACATTAATAAAATATACAAACTTTCTCCTGATGAAACCCACACCCCCAGCATAACACAGGGCGGTAGGGCGAGACCTTTTCTGCTGGCTTCACATGCTGTTCTGATAGCACCCACCCCTTCTACTGATCCTATATTCCCAACTGACCACCCCTAGCACTTTTCCCAGCCCCTTAAACTTCTGATTCCCCACAACCCGCACTTTCTTTCCCTGCTACCAGTGTTAACCCCTCGTTGCCCTTCAAAGTCAGTCATGAGTCACTTTGCCCATGGCTCCGCTATGGGCTCCGTTCAGCCTTGACTGTACTATTGTAGATGCTTCCTTCTCACTATGCACTAATCCCTTCATCCCACAGATTCCCCTTCCAATGAAGACATGACACCTGCTTGGATAATTTGGCCAAATCGGCCTTTATTACACAAACATGACATTAAATAAATACCTTTCTTTAAAGCAAGGAGGGTTCTTGGAGCTCCAAAACCTGGCGGACGTTCCCAAAAAAAAAATGGATAAACCATCCGGAGTTGTCCCCAGCCGCAAACGACCACAAGCTCGGGGACACCATGACCGGAAAACCATTTCCCTAACACCGACTCCCAGGGGACCCCACCCTGGAGAGCCCCAAAGTCTGCCAGGTAATTACCATTCCAAATAAAAGAAGGGGGGTTACCATCCACCTGATGTACAACCCCCACCACCATTTTACCACCAACTCCAAGAACCCCACCTCACTACCGCCACCACGAACATTACCTGAGACCTCATAATGCGAGTCACCCCACCAAACAAAGCGCTCGCTCCACCTTCCTGAACACCTGCTAACCACAGGTGCATCCACCGCGCCGACCTGTCCGTTCCAAGCCAAGAAATTCCCCACTGCCCTATCCACCTTAATTTCAGTCCGGTCGATCCCCTCTAGCGGCCGAACCCCCTGTAAGGTTTTGTAGGCACAATATCCGACTGCACCGTCTTCACCTCTCGGGGAGGTGGAGCATAGCTGCAGTAAACCTTGGCAAATAACGCCAATTTAATCCCCACAGCGGGATATACCCACATCATTTTCACCCGTGTGCAACTGCAGCACAACGGGGGCACGATCAAACCTTAAAACGGTGAAAATCCAGTACTACCTTAGACCACTCATACCTGGAACCAGATCCAAAGCACTAGAATGTGATCTCTCAACCAACCCCGCTGGCACTCATTCCTCCACTCATCTGCCAGCAAACACCCCCCCCCCCCAATTCAGAACAGTGACCGAATTATCCAACCAGTGGTGCACCGCCCAGGAGAACGTAGAAAACACAGGGGGGAAAATGTTCCTTTTTTTTTTTTAATATATTATATTTCTGCAGGATGTCCTCTACTTTTCCGCCTTGGTTGAGGCCCAAGACCACCAATGGGCCTGAGCGATCACCCCCCAACAAAAATAAATACCCCCTGCAACACTTTACCGACCACCTTATCAACCTCTTTACTGTTCACAACCTGACCCCCCCTTTTTTTTTAATATATATTTAGGATGTATTCGGTTTGACCATTCCAACCAAACATTCCATGGGGTAGGTTAACCCCACCAACATCCTGACTCAACATGCCACCTCCATTTGAAGATGGAGACACCAATTCCCCTAATACCCCAAAGAACAACTAAGAACAACTAGCCAAAACCACTTCACCTCAAATGGGGGAATTACTCACTGGTCTTGGCAGTGCCCACTGTTCCAAGCAATTAACCAGTCCAGTTAAAGGACTCATCCCGCAAACCCCTCATAAAATTGCACTAAACAGTTTAATGACATCAACCAGACATTGAAACTTACAACCAGAAGTGGTCTGAGCCATAAATTATTAACCTCAGACTCAGACCTTCCTTCAGCCGACACCCTGCGTAACCAACACAGCAGTGCCCCTACCAAATCCTCCTCAGACTCCCCCGTGCCGAATTCCTGACTCCGATCCCCCGTTGCCTCACCAATCCGACTCATATGCCAACCTAGTACCCCCAGCAAAGGATACTGTCATTCATAATAAGCCTAGTGTCCAAATACCACCTCACAAAGCTCCTCCGGCCACTTGCAGCTGGTGGACTCTGCCTCTAGTGCCAGGCACCAAAAGCGATCCCACTACAATTGAAAAAGAGCATTAACGCTAATTTCCAAACACCTAGTACCTGAGCTGCCACTATCTACGTGCTAAAGCAAAAAGGCACCGTAACCCAAAGTGCCTCCATAGCCCCGTTAACGGAGAAGAAACAACAAAAATTAGTTGCCAAAAACACCTGTTGAAGCAAAGAAGGGCAGTGAGCCCCATAGGGGTGAATGGACCCCATGACGATCGGGAGGGTGCCAGGTTAGGAAGGGGTTAATTGGATTACATGGATAGGGGATATATGGGGCTATAGGATTGGTAGAAGGGAGCTGTAAGGGGATTGGAGGGGAGCAAGGAAGGGGTGGGGAGTTTGTGGGAGGTATAAGAGAGGGGGTGTACTGATTACCCCCCCTTTTGTCGCCGGAAAGTTGTGGCCCCAGGACGTTTGTGCTGCGTGCTGCCATGGCTGACCTCAATGAGCTGCTGGAGATGGTGAGGGGGGCCTCCGAGGTCCTCGGCGTGGATGCTCTGCGGCAGCAGCTGGCGGCGGTCTGTGGGGCTGGAGCGGTGCTGCCTGCTGCTCCTGCGCCCGGGCCGCTGCTACGTGCTCGGCGGACGTGACCGCCGGAGCGCTACTCCCCCAGCTGGAGGGGGAGAGAGAGATCTAGGAGCCCCTACGGGGACCCTCCGGGACAGCGGAGCCCTCCATCTTACCAGGGGGAGCTGCCGGCCGCCGGGAGGAATCCTCGACGGAGATCCCACGGGTCGGGGGTGGGCGGAGCCTCGGCGAGGCCCACTTCCGGTCTGCGGCCTGCACAGTCCCGGACCGGAGCAGCGATCACGGCAGCCCCCAGTGAAGTGCCGGCCGGGGGTGGCGCTCGGCGTTCCAGATCACTGACGGAGACTCCCTGCAGGCCGCAGGGGAGAGCTGCAGGTCGGAGGATGGATGTGGATGGGAGCGGCGACGTGAGGAGTGCGGAGGAGGGGTACGGTGGCCCGCAGGCACGGCTGAGATCCACTATTACGGTCCCCCCCGGCGAGGATCGGGCTGGGGGGTGTTCCCAGCGAGGGGCAAATGCAGCACGGTCTTCCTGCAGTCGGCAGGGAGGGAGCCCACTGAGAGCGGCGGGAGAAACGGCGGCGCAGCAGGTGGTCATGAATACGGCAAGGAAGGACGGCGGCAGGGCGCCACGGCGTGGAAAAAGAAAAAGGTCGAGCAGGAGTCGCCCGGAGGAGCAGGGTGCGGTGACTGTGGGGGTTGACGGCCGCCAGGTGCGGGCTGTCCCCTCGCTGGTCCCCCCTGAAGACTTCGGCAGCACGTCAGAATCCGGCGGTGATGACGGAGCAATGGCAGCGACAGGTCGGACGGAGCGGCAGCAGGAAGATCGGGGCACGGCTGTTCCGGGATCGGTTCAACGGCAGCCTGGTAGCCTGGTGAGCGGACGACTGAAATGTTTAATGCTGTGTGTAGTGCGGGCGGGGGCGGGGGTTCCGTCGCGGGAAGTGTGGCGCAGGGGGCGAGTGCGGTCGGACAGTCTGGTTTTCCGGGCCCGGAGTTTTGGGGGCAACTGTTGGGGGTGTTGCAAGGGTTGTCTGCAGAGCGGGTTAGTCGGATTGGGCCTGGGGCTCCGGTAGGGGCGTGGGTGGGCCCCACGGAGGTGGTGCAGACTGAGGCGCCGGTGAGCGGGGTGACGGTGCGGGACCCTACCTCGGCGGGAGGTGCGGGATCGGCGGCCGGCGGGGCGGCTGACGTGGGTGTGAGTAAGGAGGCGGAAAAGGAAAAAGAAAAGGAGGATGAGGTTGTGCGTTTGGATGATATGGCACGGAGTGAAATTTACGTGTGTTTTGAAGGTCAGTTAGGGGTTCATTTGAAGAAGGAGGTGAGGGAAAAGATTTGGAAAGGGGAGTATGTGGAAATTTTTTCCCTGCTTCCCTTGGAGAAGTTTAATTTGGATAAAGTGAAACCCAGTGATACAAAAAAGGAGAAAGAGGACGAAGAGAAACGAAGGTATAGATTGATCCCGAGGACGTTCACTAACTGGCTACAGGCCTTTGCGATCTTAGCCAGCGTGATCGGGGAAAAGGAGCCGGAGCATTGTTCCGCCCTATTTGGATATATGGACGCGATAGGGGAGGCGTATAGAGTGTACGGCGGTTTAGGGTGGCTAAGATATGACGAGCAGTTTCGGCAACGGAAGGCTCTGCGGCCGGGTGTCCAGTGGGGCCACAAGGATATTTCTTTGTGGATGCGGTTAATGACGGCTTCGGCTCAGCCCTTTCGAGGGGGTGCCGGGAGCCCGGGTGCGAGCGGCGGGTCCCCGGCCGGACAGAAAAAGGGGGCTTGTTGGCAATATAACGAGGGACAGTGTAAGTTCGGGGCCTCGTGTCGGTTCAAACACGAGTGTTCCGGATGTGGAGGGTCCCACTCCTTGGCCAGGTGCTTCAAAAAAGGAAAAGGAAAGGCGGGGGAGGGGTCTGGAAAAAGGGAGGACGCCAGTGAAGGTAGAGGCGATGCTTCCCTATTTAAATAGATACCCGGATGTTCGGGCGGCGGAGTTGTTGGCACAGGGTTTTACGGAGGGTTTTCGGATTCCGTTTGAATCTGAGGCGCCGGTGTTTCGCCCGGGGAATTTGAGGTCCGAAAAAGAACATCCGGCGGTGGTGAAGGAAAAGCTGCAAAAGGAGGTGGAGTTGGGGAGGATGGCGGGCCCGTTCCAGGACCCGCCATTCTCCAATTTACGGATTTCCCCCTTGGGGGTGGTACCCAAGAAGGAGCCGAACAAATTTCGGCTCATTCATCATTTATCGTATCCGGCGGGATTGTCGGTGAATGATGGGATATCACCAGAGTTGTCGGCGGTATGTTATGTATCGTTTGATAAGGCGTTGGAGCTGGTAAGGGTTGCGGGGCGGGGGGCCTTGATGGCAAAGGCGGATGTGGAAGCAGCTTTTCGTTTACTCCCGGTGCATCCAGAGAGCCTTCATCTCTTAGGGTGTATGTGGGATGGGGAATACTATGTGGATCGCTGCCTGCCGATGGGCTGTTCCATTTCGTGTGCTCATTTTGAGGCATTTAGTACTTTTGTGGAATGGGTAGTCAAAGAGGTGGCAGGAGTCCATTCAGTGATTCACTATTTGGATGACTTCGTTTGCGTGGGTCCGGCGGGCTCTTCGGTTTGCTCCTTGTTGTTATTTACGTTAGAGCGGATCGCGCGGAGCCTAGGTATTCCGTTGGCAAAAGAAAAAACAGAAGGGCCGGTGACGGCTCTATGTTTCTTAGGTATCGAAATTGATACACTGGCGATGGAATGCCGGTTGCCGGAGGGGAAGATTCTGGATTTGAAGGCGTCGGTGCGGTTTTTGTCTCAGGCCAAGAAGGTGCGGTTGCGGGATTTGCAGTCAGTGCTCGGAAAATTGAATTTCGCTTGTCGCATTATGCCGATGGGGCGGATATTTAATAGGAGACTGGCGAGAGCAACCGCGGGGGTAAAAGCTCCAAATCACTTTGTCAGAGTGACCAAAGTGATGAAGGGGGATTTGTTGGTTTGGGAGGAGTTCTTGGACCGGTACAACGGTCGGATCCTTTGGATGAGCGAGGCATTGTCCAATAGCCAGTTGGAATTGTATACTGATGCGGCTGGAGCGACAGGTTTTGGGGCAATTTTTCAGACGCGCTGGTGTGTGGGAAAGTGGCCACGGCTTTGGGTGGAAGCAGGTTTGGTGAGGAATTTAGCGCTGCTGGAATTGTTTCCCATCATTGTGGCAGTGGAGTTGTGGGGCCCCGTTTTTTCCGGAAGAAGGGTTTGCATGCATTGTGACAACATGGCGGTGGTGCATTCCATCAATGCTCTGTCGGCAAAATCCCCACCGGTTGTGGGGTATTTAAGGCACCTGGTGTTGCGTTGCTTGGAGTTGAACATTTGCGTGGTGGCTCGGCACGTGCCAGGGATTCGAAACGAGGTGGCTGACGCGCTATCACGGTTTCAGTTTTGCAGGTTCAGGAAGCTGGTGCCGGGAGCGGACGCGGATGGAGAACCTTGCCCGGAATGGCTGTGGGACCTGGCATCGGTATAGCATTTGAGGGAATTAGGAGATCGGTGTCTGAGGCTACTTGGTGCCGATATCAGGCGGTGTGGAAGGCATGGGCAGAGTTGGAAAGAGGGGATTTTTTGGAGTCGGGTTACAAGGGCCGAGTGTTGGGGGTCCTGATGTTAATTAGTGGGGATTTTTCGGCAGGTCGGTCCGTTTCGGTGATTGGTTGCAAGTTGGCGGCATTGGCCTTCTTGTTTCAGATGCAAGGGGTTCGGGACGCGACTAAGGATTTTCTGGTGCGGCAGGCAATGAAGGGTTTTCGAAAAGGGGCCCAGTCGCGTGACATGAGGCGGCTGGTGTCATTGCCATTGTTGGGTCGTTTAGTGGGGTGTTTGGGGGAATTGTGTTCGTCTCCTTATGAGCGGGTGTTGTTTTCGGTAGCTTTTGTATCGGCGTTTCTTGGGGCCTTTCGCATTGGTGAATTGGTCAGCCCGACCAAGCAAGCGATGGGTGGGTTGCTGTTGGAGGATGTAATGCTGGGGGAGGATAGAGTGGAATGTCGCCTTCGCTTTTCGAAGACGGATCAGAGGGGCCGGGGGCGCTTAGTAGTGTTATTCGCTTTACCGGGGCACCAGTTGTGCCCAGTAGTACAAGTGTCAGAGTTTTTAAAGGTGCGCGGCGGTTTCCCTGGCGTTTTTCTTAGACATGCGGATGGATTGGCTTTGTCGCGGTACCAATTCAATGCGGTGCTGAAGATGGCTTTAGCAAGGGTGGGGGAGGAGCCACGTGAGTACGGGTCTCACTCCTTCCGGATTGGGGCGGCGACGGAAGCCGCCAGGTGGGGTTTGAGTGAGGATTGTATCCGGCGGATTGGGAGGTGGGAGTCTTCCAGGTTTCGCTTGTACATTAGGCCTCACTTGGTCAGGTGATGGTCAGGGGTGGGGGATTCCTGGTTTGTGTTTGATGCTGGTTTGTGGTAATTTTCTTGTTCTGTTGCTGTTTTTATTCGTGGTTTTTGTATTTTGTAGGTCCATGCCTTGTGTGGATCCTCGGGCACTCCTATGTGTATTGGGGAGCGTTGCGAGCGGATGTGCGTCGTGACGGTCGGCAGCTTGGAGTGTCGGTGTCGGAAGCCCGAGTAAAGTGGCTCGGAATTCGGGGCATGACCTGGGGTAGAGTGCGCCCAGAGGTGGCTTATTATAGCCGTATGGATCGTGACCCTGATGTGTTAATTTTGCACGTGGGTGGGAACGATTTGGGAGTAAGGTCGGCGAGGGAATTGAAAAGGGACATAAAGCTGGACCTGTTACATTTGTGGAGGGCGTTCCCGGGCATAGTTATTGTGTGGTCGGACATCATAGCTCGGACGCAGTGGCGTTTTGTTAGGTCGGTGGACCGTATTAATAGGGCTCGGAGCAAGCTGAACCGGGCAATTGGCAGGTTTGTGGCGAGGAATGGTGGGTTGGTGGTGCGGCATAGAGAATTGGAGGAGTCCATGGAGCAGTATCTAAGGACAGATGGGGTTCATCTGACCGATGTGGGTCTGGATTTATGGATGTTGGGTTTGAGGGATGGCCTGGAGCAAGCACTAGGGGTGTGGGGGGCCCGGGCCAAGTAAGGGTGTCACTTGGGCCGGTCTGTGGCGGGGTGATAGGTCCGTCTGAGAGGTTGGGAGTACCGACAGTCGGTTTGTTGGTACGAAGTCGCTCAAGGGGAGTGGCTTCGGACTGGATGGGAACTTGTGGGCGGAGGTCCCGCAGGTTCTGGGTAGGGGTAATCAACGATGGAACGTTGTTACCCCTCACCTTGGGCCGGGTGGTCACGGCCGAGGTGGTCCTCTGGGCCGGTTTAGAGGTTACCGCCGGGGGGTTAGGAATGATGGTTGGCCTCTCGGACGGATCTATCGGTGTTTCTGGTTATACGGGTATATATGTATAAGGTTAAGTTTAACAATTGAGTGGCATGTTGGGCCACGAGTTTTTGGTATACATATATACGGTTAAATAAAACTGTGGCCATTCCTGCAATAAAGTCGTGGTTCTCGTCTTTATTTAGGTAGATTGGTATGGGGGTGTTTTAGCATGGTAACCTGCTTATCCCTTATAGATACGTCAAGAAGGGCAGTGAGCCCCATAGGGGTGAATGGACCCCATGACGATCGGGAGGGTGCCAGGTTAGGAAGGGGTTAATTGGATTACATGGATAGGGGATATATGGGGCTATAGGATTGGTAGAAGGGAGCTGTAAGGGGATTGGAGGGGAGCAAGGAAGGGGTGGGGAGTTTGTGGGAGGTATAAGAGAGGGGTTGTACTGATTACCCCCCCCCTTTTGTCGCCGGAAAGTTGTGTCCCACCCGCCCGCCCTGATATATGTATATGTATATGTTTTAAAAAAAAAAAAAAATAATGAAAAGTGATAGTTTTTCAAAAAAAAAAAAAAAAGAAAAGAGGAAGAAAGGAGAATGCAAGGTTGATTTCCAATTTTGTTGTTGTCACAGTGGGGTGATAGGTCCGTCTGAGAGGTTGGGAGTACCGACAGTCGGTTTGTTGGTACGAAGTCGCTCAAGGGGAGTGGCTTCGGACTGGATGGGAACTTGTGGGCGGAGGTCCCGCAGGTTCTGGGGAGTGTTGCCTGGGACATCTCAGTTTCGAAACTGTCCTGCTGTATCTGGATGATGTGATTGTATACTCCCAGACGTACGAGGCCCACTTGGAACACCTGGCTGAAGTGTTAACGTCCCTAGCCAAGTATGGGATGAAGCTGAAGCCCATCAAGTGCCACCTACTGAAGCCTAGGGTACAGTACCTCGGACACGTGGTGAGCGCAGAAGGTGTCACCCCAGATCCCGAGAAGATCACTGCTATCCAGGGCTGGCCAAGACCGACCACAGTGAGAGAGGTGAGACAGTTCCTGGGCCTGGTGGGCTATTATCGCCGCTTCATCAAGGGGTATACGAAGATGACTGCACCTATGCAAGACCTCCTCGTGGGACAGACCAAGGCTGGCAGGGCCCCTGGGCCCCCGTTTGTGTGGGAGGAGAAGCATGAAGAGTCCTTTCACCAGCTAAAGACGGCCTTGACGGGAGAAGAAGTCCTGGCGTACCCCGACTACAGCCTCCCGTTTGTCCTCTACACCAACGCCAGCAATGTGGGCTTGGGGGCAGTCCTGTCCCAGGTCCAGGACAGGAGGGAAAAGGTGATCGCCTATGCCAGCAGAAAACTCCGGCCCACGGAAAGGAACCCCGAAAACTACAGCTCCTTCAAGCTTGAGTTCCTGCCCTGGTGTGGGCAATCACCGAGAGGTTCCGACATTACCTCGCAGCGGCAAAATTCACTGCCTACACGGACAATAATTCGTTGACCCAACTGGACACGGCCAACCTAGGCGCTCTGGAACAGCTGTGGGTGGCCAGGCTGTCTAATTATGACTTCACTATCAAATACAGAGCCGGCCGCAAGAACACCAACGCGGACCCGTTATCCCGGATGCCCCACCTGCCGGATGGGGGGGTCGGAAGACGATGACCTTTGAAGAAATTGAGTTGCCCGCGTTCCATCGGCCACCGGGCGAAAAACTATATGTCAAACAACAAGAGGCGAACCTGGACCTGCTACCCAGTCAGGGATGGCAAGAAGCCCAAGACCAAGCGCCTGCCGTCCAGCTGGTCAAGACCATGATGGAGCAGGGCTCCTCCGAAATGGATCCTGCAGCTCCCTCTGAGGCCCAGCGACTGTGGAAGGAACGAGCCCGGCTGTACCTGCACGAAGGGAAGCTGTATTGAGGGCTGATCAACCCGAAGACTCACGAGAAGGTTCGTCAGCTGGTGGTCCCTCAGGCCAGCGTGCCTAAAGTCCTACGGGCATATCACGATGGTGCCAGGCATTTCGGCTGGAAAAAGCTGGAGATGTTGCTGAGAGAGCGGTTTTATTGGAGTGGGATGCGAGAATCTGTGGAGGCCTGGTTCCGAGAGTGCGGCCCCTGTGCGAAGAGATGGAAGGATGAAGTCAGCCAAAGAGCCCCTCTATAGCCGATCGTCACCCATCAACCGCTGGAGTTGGTTACCTTGGACCACGTCAAGCTCACACCCAGCCAGAATGGATATATCTATGCCTTGACTATCGTGGACCAGTACTCCAGATTCATGGTGGTTGTTCCAGTCAAAGATTTGAACCGGCCGTACCGCAGCTAGGGCATTCCAGGCCTACTTCTGTCGACCGCACGGGTACCCGGAAAGGGTGCTTACGGACCAGGGTTCAGCCTTTGAAGCAGAGGTGTTTCAAGAGTTCTGCCAATTGTACGGTTGTAAGAAGATCAGGACCACGCCATACCATGCCCAGACTAATGGAATGTGTGAGAAGATGAACCACCTGGCCCTGGATCTCCTCAAGGTGATACCGTTGGAAGAGCGGAACCTGTGGCCAGAAAGGCTGCCTGACCTGGTAGACATGTACAATAACATCCCCTGTAGTTCTACCAAATGTACCCCGGCATATCTGATGAGAGTCCGACCGGGCCGGCTGGCAGTGGATCTGGAAATGGACTTGGAGGCTCCAGAGGCCCTTCCTTCGACTGCCAGCTGGGATACCCGGCGGCAAATCCGATACCGACAGGTCCAGGAGTATGTGGAGAAGAATTTCGGTCAGAGTCGAGAGAAACAAGCACGACGCTTCAACAAACGAGCGTCAGCCGTCCCCTTTGAGCTGGGGGATGTAGTGCTGAAACGGAAGAGAAGGACCCATAAGCTTGATGACCAGTGGGAAAAGACCCCGTATGTCATACAGCCCACTGAATGGGAGAATGAGAAGGCTTATGTGATCAGTCGCGACCACTACGGTTTCCAGGGACCACCTGAAGAAATGCCCTCACCCCTTGAGAGTGACAAATGAGATTCCGGTTCCCACGCCGAGCGGGGAAAAGGAGAAGGAGGTGATCCACACAGTGATGGGTGATTTTCCAGCAGACTGGCCTATGCAAAACGGTGCGGTGATTGTTCCGGTGATAAGGTTCCCACAACACATGGAAGAAATGGAGACGGAGATGCCCGCCAGTGAGCCACTCGAACAAGGGATGCACCTATACCCCCTCTCCTTGGGTCTCCACTTGCCATATCTGACAGACGGGAAGAGGAAACGGTTGTCTCCTCTATCCCCTTACCCGCTACTAGTGACACTGTCCTCCGAAGGTCCACACGCCCCAACCTAGGTAGGCCCCCGCTTAGGTATAGGGAAACTACCATCTAGGGGTGCAGTATGTTGATTGTGTAAATAGCTGAATAAATCAACACTAATCACATGAGTTTATCACCTGATCATCAACCAGTTGATTATCCCGGCCGTTGCCGGCAAGTTGTCCCCGTGGGAACTCTGTGTGTTTTCATCGCCCACATGAGGAACTACTCATGAACATGGCCGAGAACTTGCAGGCCACCCATGAACTTGTGGGCTTGTAAATAGTTTGTGGGCCATTTCCCGTTCCGTGCCGCCTCCGGAGAGGCAGATTGGAGGAAGGGCCCGCAGCAGAGTAGGCTGGGGCCCGGCCACCACCAGGACCGGTGGCCATCCTCCGGGGGTCAGGAGTCCCCTTGGACGTGGGGTCCCCTGAAGTGACAGCCGGGTGCGAGATACCGTACCCGTTCCCGCTCGGGTAACCTGGACCAGGACTGGGGTAAAGGGGTGCTGCCCGTTTCTTATGGGCAGCATCAAGGTTTAGGTTGCTTGGGTGAACCCGTCCGTTAGTAATAAAAGTGTTTACAAATGTTTGAAACGTTAAAGTGCCATGCCTGCCGTAAGGGAAGAACTAAAAATATGCTTATGTTTTATGTTTTACATGTTAAATTATCTTTTTCAGAAAAAAAAATAAATAAAATCGGTGATGGACGGGCAGCCCGCGGACGGTCTGCATTTTACCAAGGGGGAATGTGACACCCTGGACCAGGTAGTCACAGACATTACACCATAGACACCCCCTTCCCTAGACAGTCACAACAGTCAAACAGAAACCCTTGTTGCCTCCCTCCAGGGTCTGATGTCCACACCAGGTGGGGCGGAGCCAGGTGGTTGGCCCCACCCACCAAGGAGTTCACAGTTCTGGAGGCAGGAAAACAGACAGATTAGTTTTGGAGGTGAAAGTGAGGAGACAGAAACTGTCGGTATCTGGGAAGGGGCCAAGACACAAACAGCAAGGTTGGCTGACGGTGGTGGCCGTCTGAAGGAGTTAGTGAATCTCTGCAGAGCCGTAGGACCGGGGTCGGGCGTTGGCCAGCCAGTACCTTACCGGGGAGCGGAGTGAAGCTAAGCACACAGGCAGAACTATCGGACCCCGACCAGGCTTGGAGCCGCCGACAATAGTCAAATCCGAGTGTGACAGGAACCCCAGGGGTTTCACAACAACCAAGACCCGACAGAAGGCAACAGTCCACACCGAGAGAATATACAGCCACCGCCACAGGCTAGAGATCCAAGGGCCAGCGTCTGCGGGCAAAACGGGCTCCTACGGCACCCATACGCCGGGGAGCGGACTACCGGTGGGCAACCACAGGAGTCAGAACATTCTAACAGGTGCAGGGAAAGACAGCCACCATCAGCCGTCCGGGGAGAGCACAACACTGCAGCCGGCTGCGGGACCCGTCCATCCAGCCGTTTGGTTTACCAGAGACTCTGTCATTGACTGCCTGAGTGAGTACACCAGTGCCATCCGGCACCGCGCTGTGCTGCCCCTGCAACCCTGCATCCTAGCCATCCAGCCTCCCCGTTACACCACCGGGCCCCGGGATCACCAACCCCTACCCACGGAGGGGACAACATCCTAGCTGCTCCCTACCATCCTTCCCGGGATCCCTGTCACCAGCAGCGGTGGTGCTAATAATCACCATGACCCGTGGGTGGCGTCACGAACTATCTCCCCAAACAAACCACCCCCTTTTCACTCGTGGACGAGGAGCGCTGCTCGAGCCACCGAGCAGCAGCAGAAGCCCCGGACCCGAGCGTGGCGAGCGCATCTCCTCCGCCCGCGACACATCTCACCAGCTGAGGCCGGTGCCGGTTCACAACATCCTTAACCACACATAAGCCAATTGTCCTCTCACCGGGACGGGGTTAGGGTAGGGTCATTTAGGATGGTACCATATCATCTGGAGCCTGCCACCCACTAGCTCTGGGGCTCGAGTGGGCGGGGTGACTGATCTGGGGAGAGAGGAACCACACACACTCATGAGAGTCGAGACACCACCAGGAATGAAGTGAGATACAGGAGAACACGGTCATTGAGGGGAGAGCTAATAGCTCCCTCAGGACTTGCGCACATCTCAGGGTGCAGAGCCCTAGTCTGGTGGGCACCTCACGGCCTGCCAGTAGAATCTGCCAGGTGGATGATTTTAAGTCCTCTGGCCCACAACAGCGCCCGGGGCAAAGCAGCATATAGAGCCAGGAACCGTGGCCATAGGGCAGCCCATCAACGAACTCACACTGCCTGCTATACGGGACGGGGAACATAACCACCTCCAGTACTTGGGTCCCTGTGTAGCTTTAAGTCGCAGTGACACAACAGAGCGCATGGAGGAAGGACTTACGAAGTATTCCACCAGTACCGGCTCTCGAATTATCCGGGATCCTCTGGAGCTCATCACAGCAGAGTCTGGCAGTCCAACGGTAGGAGCAACTCCGTGAGTAAACACCTTAAACTGCAACCGCTGAGTCGTCTGTTACTTCACGCACCCCGCGCTTCCCACACTGGGGTGGACAACTACTCTCAACATCCTCTCTGGGGCCTAGCTCTGCCTGTGGAGAGCTGCAACATCTGAGCTGCGTTACCATCCGCCCCAGCAGAGAGAGACCTTGCACAGTGGCAGCTCCCTCCTAGCCGCATACCACAGGTGGCGTCACGAAAGACAACTACTCCCATCAGGGACGGGCTGGCCTGAGGGACAGGCGGGCAATTGCCCTCTGGGCCGCTATCCCAACCGCTGTATTGGGCCGGCAGCCTGCTGCATAATGTCACTGTAACACATATATAGCCGCGCAAAGTGAACTGCGCATGGCCGTGTCTCCTGTACTGTGATGCCGCAGGGCCGGCAATGACACATTTACAGGTGCAGACGGTGTCAGCCGGCAGCATTATAGTACAGGAGACACGGCCGCGCGCAGTTCACTGTGCGCGGCCGTGTGTTGTAATGATGTCATGCCAGAGCTGTCATCAGGGCATTACTGCCCTTACTGGTGTAGGGGTCCGGTGAGAAGAAGCAAAGAGTGGGACCCGGCCCTGACAGAAAGCTGCTCTGCACTAATCTTTGTGACCGGTGCAGAGCAGGAGAGGAAGCTACCGGGAGATGAACGGAGGCTGTTGGAGCTCAGCAGGTGATGTGAGTAATTTCAGGATCTTTCAGGTCATGACCGGTGAAGTGACAGGTCCTATTGTTCAGCTGCTGCAACCTCTGTGCAGGTCCCAGTGACTCCTCTCCCGCTCTGCACCGATCAGGAGCAGCAAGATGAGGTAATGTATAATGTGTGTAAGTAAATGTGCTTGATGTAGGGCTGTGTGTGTAAATGTGCAGCATTTAACAGAGTTGTGCGTGTTAATAGGTGTATGTATTAGAGCTGTATATGTAGGCGCATGCAGTAGGGCTATGTGTTTGTATATTTGCATGTAATAGAGCTGTGTGTGTTTATATTTGAATGAAGCAGAGCCGTGTGTGTATAGGCTAGTGGCAGAGCCGTGTGTGTATAGGCCTGTGGCAGAGCCGTGTGTGTGTATAGGCCTGTTGCAGAGCAATGTGTGTGTATAGGCCTGTGGTAGAGCCGTGTGTGTATAGACCTGTGGCAGAGCCATGTGTGTATAGGCCTGTGGCAGAGCCATGTGTGTGTATAGGCCTGTGGCAGAGCCATGTGTGTATAGGCCTGTAGCAGAGCCGCGTGGGCAAGAAGGGGGCCACCGAAGAGGGGGCCAACCGTGTATGACCTCATCAGTGGCATCTGACGCTGCCGGCCACCCTATGTTCCTCTGTTCATTATTGTGAAGTTTGTACTGTGCATGTGTGACGCCCTGGCCTATCAGGTCGTCACAAGGGTGCCATGCAATCTGCCCTTCTGCATGGTACCTGCTCCTCCTTGGTTATGGCTCCTGTCAATTTGGTGTTGCTACCAACAGGTATACCTAAATCCTGAGGAACCCTCTGCACCACACCCACCAAACACCTATTGGGCAGCCTGAGGGGAATAGGGCCACCCAGACAGAGGGATGGAAGAGGGAGGGCAGAGATGTCAGTTGAGTAGTAGTTGAGCAGTGAGACAGTGGTGACAGGACGGGTCATGCTGTGGAGCTGGGCTCCTGTACCTGTCCCAGGTGCCAGACGTTGGCCTGGCCAGAAGGAGCTGGAACCCCGGACGCAGGGGGTAGTGACAGGGGGCATGGTACTGCTACAGAGAGCGGGACGGCTGCCTTGTGCTACAACCGGGCAGGGCCAGGGCACGACGGGGTACGCGGACCCTGGGCTGGGAAGAAGCTTCACGCAGCCCAGTAATTCACCCGACGGGAACGGAGTCTTCAGGAACCGTTCCCCACCTGCTCCAGAATCGGGGTACTAGCGCAACGAGGGGGATAGGACTTCCCACAACCGTCCAGAAAAGCACAAGCGGGAACCCTGAGAGCAAGCTCACCCTGCTAGCCATGCAGGTGAGTGGGACCCGAGTAGTTTTAAGTGAAAGGGATCCATACGAAGGCCACACAGTGCCAAGGGACAAGGCTTCAGACCAACCAGCAACACCAAAGGGGCATGGACCCAGCGTGCTCGACCAACGGAGACGGAGCATTCAAGAGTTTTGTTTACCTTGTTGCAGCATCAGTGACTTTTGACTGTGTGAGTACCCAATATCCCTTCATCCCCGACGGGTTCCCCACTCCATCCATCACCGAGTCCTGGGACACCACTCCCCCTACCCACGGAGGGGTTAACATCTCGAGCTGCCACTCCATTGTTCCCGGGCTCTCCCCCAAACGGCAGCGGTGGTCCCTCAAGTTACCACACACCGAGGGTGGTGTCACGAACATTATCCCATTCACCACCCAAAACATCCCCCCTTTTTTATTCCGGGTAGCCGCGCGACCCCGCCTCGGATCCGGAGACCCCCTCGAGCCACTGTGGTTCTGGGTCCGAGCAGCCCGTCAGCTGTCGCGGGGGCGGCACACCTTAGGAAAACTTGGTGTCATGAAGCGAGCAGGACCCACTAACCTGGGTGACGTGCGCCTTGTGAAGTGAAATTCGCAATCCAAAATCCCGTTTTCTGCGACGTCCACCATTATTCCACTGTTTTCACACCAAAAACGCCATCTTCTTGGAAAAGGGCGCAAAGCCGAAGCCCCACCCTTTGTCTTCAGCCTGAAACAGGAAACGGAAGTTCCCAGAGGGCCACAGCGCGGGAAAGAGTGGTGGGAGAAAACCGAGGGGGCGTGCCTGAATGTAGCGAAAGCGGAAGAGAAGCAGGGACGCCAGGACTCTGCCATACTGTTCCTGGACAACGCAAAGGCAAGATAGCGGAGCAAAGCTGGTCACCGGAACATGCTGTTCCCGGGACCGCGACCTGGATTGAAGAAGAAACCGAGCAGCTGTGCAGGAGAATGCGGATGCAGTTCCTGTTCATACTAAACCACTGGGGTGAAGAGATGAGGAGTCTGGCGTTGGCGGTGCGAGCCTGTGAGATTGAAATCCCACGTGAAGAAAGGGTAAGCGGTTACCCAGTCCCTATTGATTACCATAATCCGGGCATGGCGGCTGAAGGATACGGTCCGCCCCCGCTTGCGGCAACCATTCCACTGTCACCTACCCCGTCCTCGGCGGCCGCCGAGCTGCCATTTTCCATCCCGGCAGCAGAACCTGCAGTCTGTTTTTATGAAGCTCCAGCAGCAGCCCCAAGGTCCATCATCAACCCGGCCATGACAGCGGTCGTCCGGACACCGGCCAGACCAGACCGGGCCGCATCACCGGGCCCGTCCTTAGAGGCGGAGCACCCGGATCCTGCAACCCCGGCTGTGGAGCAGTCGGGCCCACTACTTCCAGCAGCGGGAGTGGAACCTTCCAATTCTCCGATTCCATTACCGCGCGGCATCCTGACGGCTGTTGGGGCCGCACGGGTCCAATTCAAGCCAGAACCAGCTAGGGAGCTGAGGCCGGACTCCGATGACCCCTACTGGGAGTGACACAGTCAGGAATTGCAACAAGAAATTGCTACCAGAAAACAGCGACGGCAGGAGCTGGCCGCTCGTAACAGGGCGGAGAAGGAGCAGGTGAGGAGCGCTGCTTCACGTGTCAAAGGGCCACGGTGCCTCGGTCTGGTGGATCGCTTTGACTCCAAGCAGGGATGGGATTTCATTCGTGAAGCAGACCTCACAGCAGGGGTATTTGTGTCCCGGCGGGATGTATCCCCACACCTTCCTTGGAAGCATCTTGGCCGCAACCTGGAGCCTGATAAAATGATCAGCTACACCCGGCACTGCGGGGAGAGGGTCTGGTATGCCCTGGAAGTGACCAAACATGTCATGTACAAAGAAGGGTATGTGCCGAAGAGTTAGCACGCCGTCGGAAAGAAGCGTGGCTACGGGACCCGACCATATATTACTAACAAGAATGCTGACATAGCAAAAATGTGATACCGTAAAACTGTTAGGTATCTGTGTTTTCCATTTGTTATTTTCCACAGTTTGTTATTTTCCATATAGAAAATGTTAGAAAATGAGAGAATTAATGAAAAGCTAATTGCATGAGAAAGTAACCTAATTTTCTCCTAGATTGACAGCAGTTGTACTACGGTACAGGGACTCTTGATTAGAGTTGAGCGCGGTTCGTGGTTCGAGGTTCTCCAGTTCTAGGCTCGAGTGATTTTGGGCCCTGTTCTAGATCGAACTAGAACTCGAGCTTTTTGCAAAAGCTCGATAGTTCTAGAAACGTTCGAGAACGGTTCTAGCAGCAAAAAACCAGCTCAATCCTAGCTTGGTTTCCGCTGTAATAGTGTAAGTCACTCTGTGAATCACACTATTATGACATTTCAGTGTATAGTGTGCGTGAACAGCGCCTTCAGATCACTGCTGTTTCTATAATGGCGATCGCCATTTTTTTTTTTTTTTTCCTTGTCTTCCTTCCCTAAGCGCGCGCGTGTAGTGGGGCGGGCCAGCATGTCAGCCAATCCCAGACACACACACAGCTAAGTGGACTTTTAGCCAGAGAAGCAACGGCATGTGTGATAGGATGTCCATGTCACATGTCCCTGCATTATAAAACCGGACATTTTCCTCCAGGACGCCATTATCTCTTCTGCGTCTTTGGTGTCAGACATCACTGTCGCAGCTCCGTCCTTTGTCCTATCGCTGATACAGCTGTATGCGCTCCATACACAGCGCTGGACAGCATAGGGATAGCACTTTCTAGCAGTCCTTTTAAGGGCTCAAACTGGCAGGGTCAGAGTTAAGGTGACAGGTCCTGAAAACAGCGACAGCGTCTGTGTAGCTAAGGTCAGGGATTTCCTCCCTGCATTTCCCTATTAGGAGGGAATAGAAAGGCAGGCTTCTATTCCTCTACCCAGAGCCCCACAATCCTGGCACTGTACCCTCCTGTCCTCTGCACACTGCAACTCATTATAACTAAGCCATTATACTAGCAAACACTCAGTGTACCTAGTGGCATCCTAAACGTGGCTATTGGACTTTGCTATAGTCCCACTAGTGCAAAGACATTTGCAGAGCACGTCTGCCTGCATTGCACACTCCAACTCATTATAACTAAGCCATTATACTAGCAAACACTCAGTGTACCTAGTGGCATCCTAAACGTGGCTATTGGACTTTGCTATAGTCCCACTAGTGCAAAGACATTTGCAGAGCGCGTCTGCCTGCATTGCACACTCCAACTCATTATAACTAAGCCATTATACTAGCAAACACTCAGTGTACCTAGTGGCATCCTAAACGTGGCTATTGGACTTTGCTATAGTCCCACTAGTGCAAAGACATTTGCAGAGCGCGTCTGCCTGCATTGCACACTCCAACTCATTATAACTAAGCCATTATACTAGCAAACACTCAGTGTACCTAGTGGCATCCTAAACGTGGCTATTGGACTTTTGTCTAGTCACACTAGTGCAAAGACATTTGCAGCACCTCTACCTGCATTGCACACTCCAACTCATTATAACTAAGCCATTATACTAGCAAACACTCAGTGTACCTAGTGGCATCCTAAACGTGGCTATTGGACTTTTGTCTAGTCACACTAGTGCAAAGACATTTGCAGCACCTCTACCTGCATTGCACACTCCAACTCATTATAACTAAGCCATTATACTAGCAAACACTCAGTGTACCTAGTGGCATCCTAAACGTGGCTATTGGACTTTTGTCTAGTCACACTAGTGCAAAGACATTTGCAGCACCTATGCACCAACACTACTTGGTACCGTTTTACTGGCCAAGAAAGAAGTGAATCAATATGATTTTCCATCAATTATTTATTTTATTATCAATAAATTCAAACCATTATAATATCAAACAAGAGAGCCGCCAGGGGGACACATGGTTCCAGAATATGGATAAATAAACATCCTGCTCATTATGACACTGTACAATATCCGCACTATGTATAAGGATATCAATATTAAATATCAAATATCATCACCTATTCTGTTATCGTACTGTGTTCCAGACTATGGGTACATAAACATCCTACTCATTATGACTGTACAACATCCATGTATAGAAATATCAATATTAAATATTAAATCATACCATCACCCATTCTGCTACCATGCTGTGTCACACATCACGGGACATAAGGTCTATTTATTATTGTTACTACTCAGGGTAGTGGATATAGCTACCAATACCAGGAGGGTATATACCCCTTATCCAATATTCCACCAAATTTACCTAAGCCCCTATGGGTATTCCCATCATGTGAAAAACACGCCTGGCAGCAGAAAAGGTTTCATCCGATCCAATAGGTACAACACAGCACCAATCACTGAATATAGACTGCAAACAGTTGTTATTATAGAAAAATAAACATCCTACTTATTATGACACTGTACAGTATCCATACCATGTTTAGGAATATCAATATTAAATATTAGATCATACCATCACCCATTCTGTTACCATGCTGTGTCACACATCACGGGAAATAAGGTCTATTTATTATTACTACTAAGGGCAGTGGATGTAGGTTCAAATTCCGGATGGGTATATGAACCCCTTATCCAATATTCCACCACATTTTCTTAAGCCCTTATGGGTATTCCCAACATGTGAAACACGCCCGGCAACAGAAGAGGTTTCATCTAATCCAATAGGTATAACACAGCACCAATCCCTAAACATAGATTACAAACAATTGTTACCATCAAAAGCAGCGTTTACTTACATTAAACGGTATATTATCTGGCCATGTGCCCCTCCACCCTTAACGCACGTTTCGCCTCACGCTTTGTCAAAAGAGGGCGCCCTCTTTTGACAAAGCGTGAGGCGAAACGTGCGTTAAGGGTGGAGGGGCACATGGCCAGATAATATACCGTTTAATGTAAGTAAACGCTGCTTTTGATGGTAACAATTGTTTGTAATCTATGTTTAGGGATTGGTGCTGTGTTATACCTATTGGATTAGATGAAACCTCTTCTGTTGCCGGGCGTGTTTCACATGTTGGGAATACCCATAAGGGCTTAAGAAAATGTGGTGGAATATTGGATAAGGGGTTCATATACCCATCCGGAATTTGAACCTACATCCACTGCCCTTAGTAGTAATAATAAATAGACCTTATTTCCCGTGATGTGTGACACAGCATGGTAACAGAATGGGTGATGGTATGATCTAATATTTAATATTGATATTCCTAAACATGGTATGGATACTGTACAGTGTCATAATAAGTAGGATGTTTATTTTTCTATAATAACAACTGTTTGCAGTCTATATTCAGTGATTGGTGCTGTGTTGTACCTATTGGATCGGATGAAACCTTTTCTGCTGCCAGGCGTGTTTTTCACATGATGGGAATACCCATAGGGGCTTAGGTAAATTTGGTGGAATATTGGATAAGGGGTATATACCCTCCTGGTATTGGTAGCTATATCCACTACCCTGAGTAGTAACAATAATAAATAGACCTTATGTCCCGTGATGTGTGACACAGCATGGTAGCAGAATGGGTGATGGTATGATTTAATATTTAATATTGATATTTCTATACATGGATGTTGTACAGTCATAATGAGTAGGATGTTTATGTACCCATAGTCTGGAACACAGTACGATAACAGAATAGGTGATGATATTTGATATTTAATATTGATATCCTTATACATAGTGCGGATATTGTACAGTGTCATAATGAGCAGGATGTTTATTTATCCATATTCTGGAACCATGTGTCCCCCTGGCGGCTCTCTTGTTTGATATTATAATGGTTTGAATTTATTGATAATAAAATAAATAATTGATGGAAAATCATATTGATTCACTTCTTTCTTGGCCAGTAAAACGGTACCAAGTAGTGTTGGTTCAGTGTAACTGAAGTGTGTATAGTAATTGGACTTGGGTAAAACTAATTTGCAGCACCTATGCCTGCATTGCACACTCCAACTCATTATAACTAAGCCATTATACTAGCAAACACTCAGTGTACCTAGTGGCATCCTAAACGTGGCTATTGGACTTTGCTATAGTCCCACTAGAGCAAAGACATTTGCAGAGCACGTCTGCCTGCATTGCACACTCCAACTCATTATAACTAAGCCATTATACTAGCAAACACTCAGTGTACCTAGTGGCATCCTAAACGTGGCTATTGGACTTTGCTATAGTCCCACTAGTGCAAAGACATTTGCAGAGCACGTCTGCCTGCATTGCACACTCCAACTCATTATAACTAAGCCATTATACTAGCAAACACTCAGTGTACCTAGTGGCATCCTAAACGTGGCTATTGGACTTTGCTATAGTCCCACTAGTGCAAAGACATTTGCAGAGCGCGTCTGCCTGCATTGCACACTCCAACTCATTATAACTAAGCCATTATACTAGCAAACACTCAGTGTACCTAGTGGCATCCTAAACGTGGCTATTGGACTTTGCTATAGTCCCACTAGTGCAAAGACATTTGCAGAGCGCGTCTGCCTGCATTGCACACTCCAACTCATTATAACTAAGCCATTATACTAGCAATTGATGCTGCCAGTTTAAGGGCTGTAGTTGCATTGTCAGGGATATTTATTCTTTATTATTCTGCTGTTAATAAAGCTAGACCACCACTGCAATCTACACCACCTCTCAATTTTTACTACCACATTTTCAGTCCACAATCTTGTCGCAATCAACATGAGTGGCAAAATGACAGATGCTGGTGGAAAGGGGAAGCGGCGTGGTGGAAAAGGCAAAAAAGGTTTTGTCCGTGGGGAAGGTGGCAAAGCTCCATTATCATCTGCTGAAGATAGACCATCTACCAGCAAAAGTAAGATGTCTACTACTTACCGTGGACAATCCGATGTGCTCCCTTTTTTACGGACACGAACAACAGGAACAAAGGTAGATGATGGGCAAAAAAGGAAAATGCTTGAATGGATCTCAAGTGGTCCAACAAGTGCCCTCTCAGCCACTTCAAGTACCGCATCCAAAAAACACCAGTCCTCTGAGTTGTCATCCCAATCAAACTTGATTTCTCCCAGCTCTGAAGTCTCCATCAGCCCTGCACAGTATGGTGGAACTGAGATGGCTGAGTCTGCAGAGCTGTTCAGTCACACTATAGCCTGGGAATCAGAGGTCTGCTCCCAAGCTACAGTGAGTACAGAACAGGAAATGGTCTGCAGTGATTCCCAGAACCTTTGTGACTCTGATTCAGGCCGTGAGGACCAAGTTTCGGAGCATAATGTTGACCCTTTGTCACAAACTGTAACACCTGTGGTTATAGACAATGAGGAACATACTGATGAAGATGAGACTCAGATACCCGATTGGGATGACAACTTAAATATTCGGTCAGGGCAAGAAGAGGCTCGGTCTGAGAGGGAGGGGAGTGCAAACACAACAATTGATGATGAAGTTCTAGATCCCACCTACTGTCAACCCACAGTCAGGCACTCGAGAAGGTCAACAGAGGTGGTGGAGGAGGATGCAACTGATGACGAAGTTACCTTGCGCCTTCCTGGACAGAGTCGGAGTACTGGTAGCACGTCTACAACTGCATCCTCAGCCACCACTCTGCCTCTGAGCATTATTCGGGGTGGATCAACAGGTCGCATGGCCTCTAAGCCTTGCCTAGCCTGGTCCTTTTTTGACATAGAAAAAGATCGCCCAAATTATGTGATCTGTAAAATTTGTCATGGTTCTCTTAGTAGAGGTCAAAACCTCAGCAGTTTGACAACTTCTTCCATGAATCGTCACATGAATAAATATCATATGGCCCGGTGGGAAGCTCACCGTGCTGCAATGCGGCCTAGCGGAGCGAACCATCCACCGCCTGCCCCTTCCAGTGCATCCGCGCGCTCGTCATCTTCTAGGACTGTGGGGACAGCTGTCACACCTGTTTTTCCACCCACAACTTCCACCACTGTAACCGCAACAGGCAGTTTGCTTGGTAGGTCGTCAGTTGTTTTGGAAGGGGAAACAAGTGAGTGTGTACAGCTCTCTCAGACATCGATAGCACCAACTTTGGATGAAGGCAACATCATGTCTCCGCCTGCACTTTCCTCACAAACCTGCATTTTTCCAGGGACACCCTACTCAACACCGTCTACACACAGCAGCCAGATCTCTGTCCCTCAGATGTGGACAAATAAAAGGCCACTTCCTGCGACCCATGACAAAGCTAAGAGGTTGACTCTATCCCTCTGTAAGCTGTTGGCTACAGAAATGCTGCCTTTCCGCCTAGTGGACACACAGGATTTTAGAGACCTTATGTCTGTCGCTGTGCCCCAGTACCAGATGCCTAGTCGCCACTACTTTTCTAAGAAAGGTGTGCCCGCGCTACACCAGCATGTCGCACACAACATCACCGCTTCATTGAGAAACTCTGTGTGTGAACGGGTGCATTTCACCACCGATACTTGGACCAGTAAGCATGGACAGGGACGTTACATGTCGCTGACTGGGCACTGGGTAACTATGGTGATAGATGGTGAAGGGTCTGCTGCACAAGTCTTGCCGTCCCCACGACTTGTGTGTCAATCCTCTGTCTGTCCAAGTTCCGCCACTGCTTCTGCATCCTCCACCTCATCTGGGTCCTCCACCTCCGCCCCAAGCCTGCCTGGTCAGGCCACCAGCGTTCTCACTGCGCAGAAGGAATCACGCACCCCTCATTACTATGCTGGCAGCAGAGCGCAACGGCATCAGGCGGTCTTTAGCTTGACATGTCTTGGGAATAAGAGTCACACAGCTGAGGAGTTGTGGTCAGCTCTGCGGTCCGAGTTTAATAAATGGTTGTCTCCACTCAACCTGCAGCCTGGTAAGGCCGTGTGCGACAATGCTGCAAACCTGGGTGCGGCCCTTCACCTGGGCAAGGTGACACACGTACCTTGTATGGCTCACGTGTTGAACCTTGTCGTGCAGCAATTTTTAACACAGTATCCCGGCCTAGATGGCCTTCTGAACAGGGCACGAAAACTGTCTGCTCACTTCCGCCGTTCAAGCGCCGCAGCTGAGCGACTTGCATCGCTCCAGAAGTCTTTCGGCCTGCCGGTTCATCGCCTGAAATGCGATGTGGCGACACGCTGGAATTCAACTCTCCACATGTTACAGCGACTGTGGCAGCACCGCCGTGCCCTGGTGCAATACGTCATGACGTATAGCCTGGGCCAACGAGATGCAGAGGTGGGGAAGATCACCCTGATGGAGTGGTCTCAGATCAAGGACCTATGCACCCTTCTGCACAGTTTCGACATGGCGACGAATATGTTTAGCGCTGACAATGCCATTATCAGCATGACGATTCCAGTCATTTACATGCTGGAACACACGCTAAACACTATTCGGAGTCAGGGGGTGGGACAACAGGAAGGGGATGAACTACAGGAGGATTCATATGCGCAAGACACAACAACATCACCAAGGTCCAGACGTTCATCATCACCAAGGCGCCAGGCATGGGAGCATGGGGGACAGGGATCAACAAGGGCGCATGGTAGCAGGCGAGATGTTGAGGAAGGTACAGGAGGACATGAGGAAATGGAGGACGAACTGTCCATGGACATGGAAGACTCAGCAGATGAGGGAGACCTTGGTCAAATTTCAGTTGAAAGAGGTTGGGGGGAGATGTCAGAGGAAGAAAGAACGGTTAGCACCTCTATGCCACAAACACAGCGTGGACTTGGTCCGCATGGCTGCGCAAGACACATGAGTGCCTTCTTGTTGCACTACCTCCAACATGACCCTCGTATTGTCAAAATTAGAAGTGATGATGACTACTGGCTTGCCACACTATTAGATCCCCGGTACAAGTCCAAATTTTGTGACATAATTCCAGCCATAGAAAGGGACGCACGTATGCTGGAGTATCAGCAGAAGCTGTTACTCGATGTTAGATCCGCTTTTCCACCAAACAACCGTGCAGGTGCAGGGAGTGAATCTCCCAGTTGTAACTTGACAAACATGGGACGGTCTCGTCATCTTCAACAGTCTACACGTACCAGTAGGACCGTATCTGGTGCTGGTAACAGCAATTTTATGGAATCTTTTCATAATTTTTTTAGACCCTCCTTTGCAAGGCCACCAGAGACAACAAGTCTGACACATAGTCAACGGCCGGAGAGGATGATACAGGAGTATCTCCAAATGAACATCGATTCCATGACTTTGCAAATGGAGCCTTGCTCCTTTTGGGCTTCAAACTTAGAAAAATGGCCAGAGCTCTCAACTTACGCCTTGGAGATTTTGTCGTGTCCAGCTGCCAGCGTTGTCTCTGAACGTGTCTTCAGTGCTGCTGGGTGTGTGCTGACAGATAAGCGCACGCGTCTGTCCAGTGACAATGTGGACAGACTGACGTTCATCAAAATGAACAAGTCATGGATCCAGAAGGAATTTACAACCCCTGTGTCATCCTGGGGAGAGTAAATGCTTGTGGATTTGGAATGTGCGTGATGCAAATCTAGCTGTGAAGTGTACAACTAGGGCACAAGTGCTGCCACTGAATGGGTGGGTGTGTGTGGGGCACAATTTTTGGAAAAAAAGGGAGACTCCGCTTGGAGTAACCCTTGCTTACATTGTTTTTAAAAGAAGCCAAGATGAACAAGTCATGGTTCAGCAAAGACTTTATCTACCTACCCCGGTGTCATGCTGGGGACGGTTAATTATGGCGTATTTTTGAATGTGCTTGATGCAAATCAAAACATCCTGTTTGCAACTAGGGTCCAAGTGCTGCCACTGATGGGGTGGGTGTCTGTGTGGCCCAATTTTTGGAAAAAAGGGAGTCTCTGCTTGGAGTAACCCTTGCTTGCTGTGTTTTTAAAAGAAGCCAAGATGAACAGAGCTGGGATCAGGAAAGACTTTGCTACCTACCCTGGTGTCATCCTGGGGACGGTTAATTATGGCGTATTTTTGAATGTGCTTGATGCAAATCTAGCAGTGAAGTGTACAACTAGGGCACAAGTGCTGCCACTGAATGGGTGGGTGTGTGTGGGGCACAATTTTTGGAAAAAAAGGGAGACTCCGCTTGGAGTAACCCTTGCTTACATTGTTTTTAAAAGAAGCCAAGATGAACAAGTCATGGTTCAGCAAAGACTTTGCTACCTACCCTGGTGTCATCCTGGGGACGGTTAATTATGGCGTATTTTTGAATGTGCTTGATGCAAATCTAGCTGTGAAGTGTACAACTAGGGCACAAGTGCTGCCACTGAATGGGTGGGTGTGTGTGGGGCCCAATTTTTGGAAAAAAGGGAGACTCCGCTTGGAGTCACCTTGCGGTGTTTTACATCACTTTAGAAGGGCGTGCCATGCCTATATCTGTGTCTCCTCCTCTTTTTCCTTGTCCAGCTCTTTTGTTTTTGCATAAGTATATGTCCTTGTCACTTTCCCATGTGTTTGTGTTGTGTTGTGAGTTGTTTGTGACCTTTTGGACACCTTTGAGGGTGTTTTCTAGGTGTTTTTATGTGTTTGTGATTGCCTGCCATTGTTTCCTATGCAGTTCGAGTTCGGTTCGTCGAACGTTCGACGAGCCGAACTCGAACGGGACCTCCGTTCGGCGAACCGACCTCGAGCCGAACCGGGACCGGTTCGCTCATCTCTACTCTTGATATGTTTTACAAAGACTTCCACGTTCTTATAGTTAACCAAAAATGGACCATGGTCACAGGACTGGCGTGACCAACATAAACTTGTGTCTTGTATAAACAACTGCAACTGTTGTGCCTACCAGAGTCGTCTGACATACCCCGGGACCTTAACCCGGCCCAAGGACCCATCTAGGTTTCCAGGGGAACCAGGTTGTTTGGGTAGGGGGTTGTCGGGATCTGGGACGGTGGGACTAGACTGTCGCAGGGAGGGACTGCAACGAGGAAGGTTGGGACCCCGCTGCCACTAAAACCGCTAAAACCGGTGGCGTCCCCTGTGGCAAACGAATTTAAAGTAGAAAAGTTAGCAACGGTTTAAAAAAAATGCCTCCCCTGTGTGGGATGAACCTGTTCAAATAAATGTTCATGTTAACCCTTTTTCTTCCTTACAAGAAAAATAAATGCTTGGTGTTCTGTAGCTCACGGACGAGCTACGTTTAACCAAGGGGGAATGTGACGCCCTGGCCTATCAGGTCGTCACAAGGGTGCCGTGCAATCTTCCCTTCTGCATGGCACCTGCTCCTCCTTGGTTACGGGTCCTGTCAATTTGGTGTTGCTACCAACAGGTATACCTAAATCCTGAGGAACACTATGCACCACACCCACCAAACACCCATTGCGCAGCCTGAGGGGAATAGGGCCACCCAGATGGAGGGATGGAAGAGGGAATGCAGAGATGTCAGTTGAGTAGTAGTTGAGCAGTGAGACAGAGGTGACAGGACAGGTCACGCTGTGGAGCTGGGCTCCTATACCCGTCCCAGGTGCCAGACGTTGGCCTGGCCAGAAGGAGCTGGAACCCCGGTCGCAGGGGGTAATGACAGGGGGCACGGTGCATCTACAGAGAGCGGGACAGCTGCCTTGTGCTACAACCGGGCAGGGGCCAGGGCACGACGGGGTACGCGGACCCTGGGCTGGGAAGAAGCTTTACGCAGCCCAGTAATTCACCCAACGGGAACGGAGTCTTCAGGAACCATTCCCCACCCACTGCAGAATCAGGGTACTAGCGCAACGAGGGGGATAGGACTTCCCACAAGCGTCCAGAAAATCCCAAGCGTGAACCCTGAGAGCAAGCTCACCCTGCTAGCCATGCAAGTGAGCGGGACCTGACTAGTTTTAAGCAAAAGGGATCCATACGATTGACACACAGTGCCAAGGGACAAGGCTTCAGACCAACCAGCAACACCAAAGGGGCACGGACCCAGCGTGCTCGACCAACGGAGACGAAGCATTCAAGAGATTGGTTTACCTGGTGTCAGCGTCAGTGACTTTTGACTGTGTGAGTACCCGATATCCCTTCATCCCCGACGGGTTCCCCATTCCATCCATCACCGAGTCCCGGGACACCACTCCCCCTGCCCACGGAGGGGTTAACATCTCGAGATACCACTCCATCGTTCCTGGGCTCTCCCCCAAATGGCAGCGGTGGTCCCTCACATTACCACACACCGTGGGTGGCGTCACGAACATTATCCCATTCACCACCCAAAACATCCCCCCTTTTTTATTCCGGGTAGCCGTGCGACCCCGCCTCGGATCCGGAGACCCCTCAAAGCACTGTGAATCCGGGTCCGAGCAGCCCATCGGCTGTCGCGGGGGCGGCACACATGCGCTAAAGAGGCTGCGAAGTACAGTACAGACAGGACCGTCCCGGAAGATGAAGGATGTCACTGCGAAGAGAGAGGATCCTCCAATCACCGCCGAGCACCAGGACTCCATCTGAACCTTGTGTCTTCAGCGTCGGAGCCGTTTGTGGCTCATGAGTATAATCTGTGTGTGTCTGTCTCTCGGCTCATACACTGCACCATACTGTATATACAGGAGCACACTACAGTCTGCATTATGTCTGTATATACTATATGGATATAGTGGGGATGTATGTGTACAGTATAGTGCTGTGTATATTATATATACAGCCCCCATACAGTATTATATTCAGTTGGTACGGAATGTATTCAGACCCCTTTAAATTTTTCACTCTTTGTTTAATTGCAGCCATTTGGTAAATTCAAAAATTCCAAAAAAGTTCATTTCTTTTCTCATTATTGTACACTCTGCACCCCATCCTCCATCCTGACAGAAATAAAACAGAAATGTAGACATTTTGGAAATTTATTAAACAAGTATACTGTCCGTACCTACTGTATATGCAGCCAGGAGCCTCTATATTATGTATACTATATATATCCTGTATACTCTTTGTTAATAACTGTTGTTAACAAAATAGAATTCTGCACACAATATCCGCTGCCCGGGATAGTAACTGTCTCTCTGTTTCTCTCCCATGCTCTGTCTGTCTCCCCCTCTGTATATATTTCTCTGTCTCTCTCTCTATCTCTTTGTCTGTCTCTTCTGTCTCTTTCTCTGTCTGTCTCTGACTGTCTCTGTCTCTTTCTCCGTCTGTCTCAGTCTCTTTCCCTGTTTGTCTATCTATCTCTGTCTCTTTCCCTGTCTGTCTCTTTCCCTGTCTGTCTCTTTCCCTGTCTGTCTCTTTCCCTGTGTCTGCCTCTTTGTCTGTCTCTTTACCTGTCTTTGTCTGTCTCTTACCCTGTCTGTCTATTTCCCTCTCTTTCCCTGTCTGTGTTTCCCTGTGTCTGTCTCTTTATCTGTCTGTGTCTGTCTCTTAACCTGTCTCTCTCTTTCCCTCTCTTTCCCTTTCTGTATCTTTCCCTGTCAGTCTGTCTCTTTGTCTGTGTCTGTCTCTTTGTGTCTGTCTCTTACCCTGTCTATGTCTGTTTCTTACCCTGTCTGTGTCTGCTTCTTTCCCTGTCTGTGTCTGTCTCTTTCCCTGTCAGTTTGTCTCTTTGTCTGTGTCTGTCTCTTACCCTGTCTATGTCTGCCTCTTTCCCTGGCTGCATTGTGACACGCCAACATTCCATATAAGGGCGTGGCTGCGCATTCTTCTGAAATTCTGACTGCACTGTGGCTCCCAGCTCCATTCACTTTATTGGAGGCTGTGTCAGGATTGGATAACCGTATCAGGTCAATAGTCACTATTTTCATCAACAAACACTGCTTCCTAACTCATATTGTCACAATGCCCTTCTTGACATGGTCCGCATACTCGTAAACAGGTAAGTCCGTGTCTTTTACAAGTGCACCGAAGTGTACTACAACCATGAGAACAATTGCAGTGAATTATTTTCAGAAGTGTTTCTGGCGTGGGTGAAGTATCCATCATCACTGGAACTAGACTGTTGTTCTGCAATTCCCATCCCCATTCAGTAGTGTCCATGGCCTCTCCATTGTCCATCCAAAGCATCACTTGGAGCTAACTCCGAAGGGCATGATACTTCGTTGCAGAGGAGGTCGGGGGAAGTCGTTCAGGTGTAACAAAGATTTTGGCTGAACCAACTTTTTTGCAGAGAGTGGAATACCTCATTGCAGACAGATTGTCTTCAGGTTTGCCCCCGAACAATGCCATCATCGCTTAAAGGGTGCTTTACACGAGACGATCTATCGTGCGATGCATCGTCGGGGTCACGGTTTTCGTGACGCACATCCGGCATCGTTCACGACGTCGTCTCGTGTAACACCTCTGAGCGACGCAGTATCGCTCACAAATCGTGAGTCGTGTACTCATCGCTCAGTTTCAAAATATTGTTTATTTAAAATGGTGCCAGTTGTTCATCGTACCCGGGGCAGCACACATCGCTCCGTGTGACACCCCGTAAAATGATGAACTCAGCTTACCTACGTCCCGTGGCACCCGCTAGCTATGCGGAAGGAAGGAGGTGGGCGGGATGTTTACGTCCCGCTCATCTCCGCTCCTCCACTTCTATTGGCCGGCTGCTGTGTGACATCGCTGTGACGCCGAACGTCCCTCCCACTTCAGGAAGTGGACGTTTGTCGCCCACAGCGAGGTCATCCGGCAGGTAAGTACGTGTGACGGGGGTTAAACGAGTTTGTGCGCCATGGGCAGCAATTTGCCCATGACACAAAAATGACGGGGGCGGGTACGAGCGCACGATAGATCGACTCTTGTAAAGCAGGCATTACACCCAGTGTCTTCAATCTCAGCTATGTTTTTCTTAGGTGTGGAAAACATTTTAGCACGGCTATTTAAGACAGAGTCTCCCTTCAAAACCTTGTGTAGACCGAGTTTTTTTCTGATTCCAAAAACCTCGGAAGTGGTATCGCAACCCGTGAATGCATGCAGGAACAGAAGACTGCTGCAGACATGGCTTCCCAGGAACTTCTTCATAACCTTAATGTCGTATACTGTTGCAGGACTCCCTTTATCCGAGTAGAAATAAAGCTTGTTGCCATCGCTGGTTGACGTGTGATGAAGTAACAACACCAAAAGATCTGTATCTTCGCCAATGAGACTAGTACTTTTGTTGGATGACATTGACACTGCTGCCTTAACAATCTCCACATCTGCATCCCCCTCTGATTGTATTATGTGGCAACTGCTGTCATTCATGCGCTGTGAAACGAGATTGATAAGAGACTTTTTGTTCTCCACATTCCAAAGGAAGTCCTCCTTTTTCCCGGGAAATTTCGTTCCTTCAGCAATGTTCACTTTGTTACTTGTTCGATTTTTGCGCCGTCGCTGATGGGTAATGTCCTTAGTGTTTGGTCCTCCAATGTAACCATCAAATATCCTTACCATAGTGCTTTACTGTGAAAGATGCATAGTCTTCAGCGATTGAACAATATATCTTTCTTTCTGACCACTTCAGTCGATGGAGAAGAGAACCTCCGTCAAGAACATAATGTTCTGGTACATCCTTGAGTACTGTGTCATCTGAACTCTGTTCTTTTATAGCAGCCATCAGTTGTGCTTTGTTTGGTTTGCGTAAGAGATGTTTTGCCTCAAAGAGGGATGGTGGGTATGGTGAAAGTTCATAGGCCATCACCTCATCAAGGGAAAGATCAGCAGTTTGAGACACCACAAGAAACCTTTGGAACAAAAGAGCGGGGTCTATTGTTTTTTCATTAGCAACGTCAATTGCCTCACTGGATGCCAGGGTCTTGGCTTTCATTGACTGCTTGTACTTAACTTGTACAAAACAGTGATTGACCCTCAATTGTTGCCACTATTTCTCTGCCAATGGTGAACAGGTTATGGACATTCACATCCTTATTTGCATTGACACCAGGGATAATGTTGCGAAGAGACACTTCATCACAGAAAGGTGAAAAGGTCTTGAGTTTATCTGCAATTTTCTCCAGGTCTTCATGATCTCTTCTCGTCCTTGACGTTCTTGCCTCCTTGTGTTGTTCACTGGTGACAAGGCTCTGGCGAGTGAAACCCTGCATTGCATCACTGTAGGAAGTGGACACTGGCACAAACAGAGTCCACAAGGCCCTCTGATGTTCGGACATTCCACTTTCTCTGGTAAAAGAAATATGATTGTAAAAGAAATATGATAGACACTGAAAGGCGAGTCGCCTTTAACATTTTACAGCTTTGGCGGCCATATTCTTTTACATCACATTTGGACCCTTTGTGGTAACCCTATCTTGGTAAACTTTTAGTATGTTTTCCCTACATGTAATACTACCAAAAAAAAACAATAAAACGCTGTCTTGAAATTTGTTCAGGGTGAAGGGTTTTTTTTTTTGTATTTTGACCGGACTAATGTTTGCATGTCCATGTTTGTGGGGTTCTAGGTATGTTTGTTTGTAAGGGACGTGACCATGATCAGGGTTCACAGTATTTTGGATGCAGATTTTTTTTGCTGCATCCACAATGCTGTGTTGTCAGTACAAGCACAGTGGATGGATTTCTAAAAATCCCATGCCCACTGTGCCCACTGTGCGTGTACAGCCCGCAGCGAAAACTGACCTGTGGCATGGTTTCCCGAGCAGCAGCATGTGAATTTATTGCTGCGCAGATGCGAGTGTCCTCCACAGGGAGAACAGAGAAAACGACCGCAGCGGCCTGAACCCTGACTGTGGGCTCAGGCAGCTGCAGTCCCTTTGTAGAGCACTCTCGGCCCCGCAGGAGAGGACATGCTGCCTCCAGAACACAGCATATCTCGACTGTAGCCACATACCCTTATAGTGTTGTGGTGTATGTGTAAAACATTTGTATCTTATATCGTATCTTTAAGACTGAGTGCCCACCATCAGGCTTCCTCATGGTCTGGATGCAGCGTACTTTGTCTAGTGGAGACGCACTGTCTGTGTCCACCATCAGTGTCACTGACATAGTGGATTTTCGCTGTATTCTCTCACTCTAGCATCTCTTAGAATAAATTCACAAGCTGCAGCTCAAACTCGCGCCACAGGTCAATTTATGGAGAGTTTAAAAGAAGCCCAGGGGGCCGCAGATTTCTATAAATCCATCCACTGTGCGTGTGCTGTACAACACAGCATTTTGGAGTCTGCGAAAACACTCTGCGTCCAAAATGCTGCTGACACTGATTGTGGGCACGGGACCGCTCACATATGTGTTAGGGACTTTCATTTGTCTTTCTGTGTTTATGAAAAGACAAGTGAAATGAACCCCTTCCTGCACTGTGACGTAACTGTCACCTTAAGGCCTCCTTCACATGTCCGTGTTTCTGGTACATGTTGTATCCGTTTTTTAACCACATATACCCAATATAACCTATGGTGCAGCTCGCATGTCTGTGTATTTACACACACCGTGTGTCCATGTGGTCCACATGGAGATGTCTGTTTTTTTTCCTGCAGCACAGATGACAATGGTCAATAGAAGACTATGGGGCCGTGAAAAATACGTACACCACATGGATGGCATCAGTGTATAGTCCGTATGGCATCAGTTTGCTGTACGTGTTTAACATTGAAAATATAGGTGAAGCTTTTTATTTGCTGTATATGTAGTTAGCTGGGTTATGGTATTGTATCTATGCAGTAAGCGTGGTTTTGCTCCCATATCTATATAGTAAGCTCAGTTATGGTACCATATTTAAGTAGTAAGCTTAGTTATGGTACCATATTTAAGTAGTAAGCTTAGCTATGGTATTATGTGTATGCAGTAAGATTCTGTTCCCGTATGTATGTAGGAAGATTGGTTCTGTTGCTGTTGCTATGTAGATGACTTAGCAAGATTGTGTTCCTGTATTGATACACTAAGCTCGGTTCTGTTCCCGTATCTATGTAGGAAGCTCGGTCCTGCTCTCATACCTCCATAGTAAACTCGGTTCTGCTCCCATATCTCTGTAGTAAGCTCAATTCTGTTCCCTTCTCTCTCTAGTAACTTAGCTCGGTTTTGTTCCCATATCTCTGTAGTAAGCTCAGTTAGCTTAGTTCTATTCCCGCATCTCTGTAGTAAGCTCAGTTCTGCTCCCATATTTCTGTGGTAAGCTCGGTTCTACTCCCTTATCTCTGTAGTAAGCTCAGTTTTTCTCTCCTATCTCTCTAGTAAGCTCTGTTTTGCTCCCATATCTCTGTAGTAAGCTCAGTTAGCTTAGTTCTATTCCCGTATCTCTGTAGTAAGCTCAGTTAGCTTAGTTCTATTCCCGTATCTCTGTAGTAAGCTCAGTTAGCTTAGTTCTATTCCCATATCTCTGTAGTAAGCTCAGTTCTGCTCCCATATCTCTGTAGTAAGCTCAGTTCTGCTCCCTTATATCTGTAGTAAGCTCAGTTCTGCTCCCATATCTCCGCAGTAAGCTTAATTCTGTTCCCGTATCTCTGTAGTAAGCTCAGTTCTGCTTCCATATCTCTGTGGTAAGCTGGGTTCTGCTCCCTTATCTCTGTAATAAGCTTGGTTTTGCTCCCTTATCTTGCTAGTAAGCTCTGTTCTGCTTACATATCTCTGTAGTAAGCTCAGTTCTGCTCCCTTATCTCTGTAGTAAGCTCAGTTCTCTTCCTTATCAAGCACAAAATGCTTTCCAAAATTTGGAAACAAACTGGGTTCTGAAACCACATTGGAAGGAACCCCATGAAGCTTCATGATCTCATTGATGAACACCTGAGCCAGAGTCTTGGCATTTGGAAGTGTTGGCAACGCAATAAAATATGTCATCTTACTGAACCTATCCAACACCACCAAAACCACAGTCCTTTTCGAAGACAAAGGTAGGTCAGTAATGAAATCCATGGATAAATGTGTCCATGGTCTAGTCGGTATAAACAATAGCAGGAGAGAACTCAATGGATGAATATGCATTACCTTGGAACGTGCGCACATACTGCAAGTGTGCCGCCCCCATGCCAGCAGCTAACGCTGCTCGGATCTGGACCCTCAGGGGTGGTGGCTCGAGGGTCTCCGGACCCGGGGGTCTCGCGGACACGCCGAATAAAATGGGGGACGTAGATGTACGGGCTAGGCCGTAATACTTTCGTGACACCACCCACGGTGTGTGTGGTGAGGTGGGACACCACCGCTGCTGTTACGGGGCACCCGGGGGAGATGTTGTGCAGCAAGATGTTAACCCCTCCGTGGGCAGGGATGGTGGCCCCGGGACCCGATGGCTCTGGTGCAGGGGGAATGATGACCGCAGAGGGTGCTGGTGTACTCACTTTCAGTAAAACATGCAAGTCTCTGGTAAACCAAGGTGGTGGTTGCCGGTGCCGCGACCGGTTGCGTTCTGGATCCCCCACCCGGCTGGTGGTCTCTGTCCTTTTCCTGCACTGCTTTAAGTAGAAATGACTTCCCAGTTTGAAACGTAGGAGTCTGCTCCCGGCTGGATGTGGCCTAAGGAGCCATGCCCGCAGACGCTGGTCCGTGGGATCTATGGGCCCTGGCGGTGACCTCCTATCCCTAATCGGTGGGCTGCTGTCTTCTATGAAGGACTTTGGGTCGGACAGGACCTCTAGTCCTGGCCTCAATCGGCTAATGAACCAGCTCCAGTAGGTTCCGGTCCTGGCTTCAGGGTCCGAGCACCCCCCCTTGTGCTACGGCCTCCGGGTCGGTTCCCCGTGTTGGCACCGGCGGGCTACAACCCTGGCATGGTTCACCTCGGCTCCACCGAGCCATCCCCCCCAGTCTCCCGCCGACGAAGACCCCCGTCTGCCTCCTAGCCATGGCACCAGGGCTCCTACCCTGGCACCGTTCAACTTGGACTTGACTGCTGGAGCTACCCCAACTCCAGCCCACACTCCTCTCCAAACTGAACTCTCAATCAAACTGACTTAACTTTCCTGCTCCCTGGATGTCTGGACCCCTGGGTGGACGTGTCCCAACTGTCTGGTCACGCCCACTGGTGTGTCTATCTTTCCCTAAGGGGGGTGACTAGGGTTTACTGGTTGGCTGTGTGTTTCCTAATGAGGAAAGGTGTTATGCGGGGGCCTATTTGTGACCACCTGGTTTTGCCAGGGCGTCGGAGTGACGATTTTTGACGCATCCGGCAAAAAAACGGATCAAACGCAAGTACATGCGGCACAATCCGGTGCTAATAAAAGTCTATGAGGAAAAACCGCACCCGGCGGCAAAAAAAAAGGATGCGTTTTTCCTGCAAAGCGTCGGATTGTGCCGCACAGCAAAAACCTGATGTGTGAACATACCCCAAGGAGGCAAATCCTGACACCCCCTCTCTGAAAATACATCCTCCCAACTTGACAAAAATGCAGGTAAGGACTGCGTAGAGAGAGAAGTTCTATTATCAATCCAGTAGTTTCCTCACTCCACAATTTCCATAGTTTGCCATCGGTTTGAGTGCAGGAGCCTCCAATATAGGTAAGCTATACACTAGTTGGCCATACTAACCCCTTTATGTATGGATACTTTTTGATACTGACACTTGTATGGGCATAACTAATGTATTGCAATTACTCATCTATATACGGATGATGGTATGTAGATCACTTATACATTTTGCTTCACATGTATCCTATATGTCACCTGTCCACTGGTTAACTTTTGGCCGGCATTTCATGCACAACTACCCAGTGATACTTGTGTCCCTGCCCTCAGGAGTCTTTTATTGCTTACTCCTTGTGACCTCAATTTCATGTTTTTTTATGTCATATGTTTCTTTTATTATATTTGCCAATAAATATTTTTGATATTTTTATAAATCCGTTTGGGCTATTTATCTGGTTTCCGGTGGCCATAAAAGCTTTGTATTTTGATCACTTTTGTGAATACCAGAAAAAATGATGGGGTCCATCTCATGTTGAGTGGATCCCTGACATTATTGAACCATTATGTGGTCTTTGAATCCTGTATTGACAAGACTTGAATGAACTGAAAATGTTACCAGCACCAGTCCAAGGAAGGAAGGGGTTTTTAAGCACCAAAATAATGCTGATGTCAGCAGGTGGAAGGCGAGCTCCTGTTTGGTCCAAAAGGGGACTTAGAAATCCAGTAGGAAAGCTACCTATACCAATGATGAATACTGACAGCAGGAACAATGGAAAGTCAGGGAGCATTCTGTGTAGTCAAACGGTGTGATCTTCTATGGCCAGAAACCACATGATTGTCTGTCACCTGTGACCCACCCATGACATGAGCCCTTCACAGGTTTCAACATTTCTGAATAAATTTAACCCAAACTTCAATCAGATTTTCACAGAAGTCCAAAAAGTGAATACAAGAAATAACTAAAACAAAGTAGTCAAAAATATTATAATTTTTTTGAGGAAAATGATCCAATATTACATTTCTGTGACTGCCAAAAATATGTGAACCTTTATTTTTAGTTGTCGGTAAGATGCCTTGTGCATAAGTAACTGCATCTAAATCTTTGCAGTAATTGTTGATTAGTCCTGCACATCAGCTTGAAGGAATTTCAGCCCATTCCTTAGTACAAAACATATATCAGTGGATTTTCTCCAGAACTGCTCACTTAGGGTCCTTCTTTAACATTTTTATAGGATTTTACTTGGTCCAAAACTTTTAGTTTCTTCTGTAATGATTTTTGGTAGAATGACTTGTGTGCTTTAAGTTATTGTATTGCTCCATGACCCACATACTCATTAGATCCCGAGATACCTTCCATGATTAACCTGTAAGTTAAAGAAAATAAACATACACATCCAAAAAATCCTTTATTTGGAATGAAAGACAAAAAAACACCCTCTTTCACCACTTTATTAATCCCCAAATACCCCTCCAGGTCCGACGTAATCCACATGAGGTCCCACGATGCTTTCAGCACTGCTACATGAAGCTGACAGCGAGCGGCCACAGACCACGACCGCTCTCTGTCAGCTCCAATAACGAATAACGTTTGGAACACCATTCTAAGTCTGAACTGGGTGCAAAAAACCTAAAAAAAATCACTATGGGGAGATAAGGTATGCACACCAGTGACTATGTAAGGGGAATACATGGAATAGCAGAAACTGCTGTGTGAATATTGACTTGAAAAATCCAATAGCTATGTGTAAGAGTGAAAATGTGAAAAATGGAATCTGCATTACTGCCATGAACATATGAATCAAGAGAAATTTAGCTACTGAATTGATCAATGCAATAGAGCCCCAACACTACGCCAAAGTATTTCTCTACGTTGGGGTCCCTAGCTTGTGTGTGTCCTCTCATGCAGTTAAAAAACTTACCGTGTATGGGAAGCTGAGACCCAGGCTATTTATGCGTATTATATGGATTGGCAATAGGTGTGGTGGGGAGGGGTTCACAAACGAAAAACTACTAACAATAACGAATAACGTTTGGAACACCATTCTAAGTCTGAACTGGGTGCAAAAAACCTAAAAAAACATCACTATGGGGAGATAAGGTATGCACACCAGTGACTATGTAAGGGGAATACATGGAATAGCAGAAACTGCTGTGTGAATACTGACTTGAAAAATCCAATAGCTATGTGTAAGAGTGAAAATGTGAAAAATGGAATCTGCATTACTGCCATGAACATATGAATCAAGAGAAATTTAGCTACTGAATTGATCAATGCAATAGAGCCCCAACACTACGCCAAAGTATTTCTCTACGTTGGGGTCCCTAGCTTGTGTGTGTCCTCTCATGCAGTTTAAAAAACTTACCGTGTATGGGAAGCTGAGACCCAGGCTATTTATGCGTATTATATGGATTGGCAATAGGTGTGGTGGGGAGGGTTCACAAACGAAAAACTACTAACAATAACGAATAACGTTTGGAACACCATTCTAAGTCTGAACTGGGTGCAAAAAAACTAAAAAAACATCACTATGGGGAGATAAGGTATGCACACCAGTGACTATGTAAGGGGAATACATGGAATAGCAGAAACTGCTGTGTGAATACTGACTTGAAAAATCCAATAGCTATGTGTAAGAGTGAAAATGTGAAAAATGGAATCTGCATTACTGCTTGTGTGTGTCCTCTCATGCAGTTAAAGTTTTTTAACTGCATGAGAGGACACACACAAGCTAGGGACCCCAACGTAGAGAAATACTTTGGCGTAGTGTTGGGGCTCTATTGCATTGATCAATTCAGTAGCTAAATTTCTCTTGATTCATATGTTCATGGCAGTAATGCAGATTCCATTTTTCACATTTTCACTCTTACACATAGCTATTGGATTTTTCAAGTCAGTATTCACACAGCAGTTTCTGCTATTCCATGTATTCCCCTTACATAGTCACTGGTGTGCATACCTTATCTCCCCATAGTGATGTTTTTTTTAGGTTTTTTGCACCCAGTTCAGACTTAGAATGGTGTTCCAAACGTTATTCGTTATTGTTAGTAGTTTTTCGTTTGTGAACCCTCCCCACCACACCTATTGCCAATCCATATAATACGCATAAATAGCCTGGGTCTCAGCTTCCCATACACGGTAAGTTTTTTAACTGCATGAGAGGACACACACAAGCTAGGGACCCCAACGTAGAGAAATACTTTGGCGTAGTGTTGGGGCTCTATTGCATTGATCAATTCAGTAGCTAAATTTCTCTTGATTCATATGTTCATGGCAGTAATGCAGATTCCATTTTTCACATTTTCACTCTTACATAAAGCTATTGGATTTTTCAAGTCAGTATTCACACAGCAGTTTCTGCTATTCCATGTATTCCCCTTACATAGTCACTGGTGTGCATACCTTATCTCCCCATAGTGATGTTTTTTTAGGTTTTTTGCACCCAGTTCAGACATAGAATGGAGTTCCAAACGTTATTCCTTATTGTTAGTAGTTTTTCGTTTGTGAACCCTCCCCATACACACCTATTGCCAATCCATATAATACGCATAAATAGCCTGGGTCTCAGCTTCCCATACACGGTAAGTTTTTTAACTGCATGAGAGGACACACACAAGCTAGGGACCCCAACGTAGAGAAATACTTTGGCGTAGTGTTGGGGCTCTATTGCATTGATCAATTCAGTAGCTAAATTTCTCTTGATTCATATGTTCATGGCAGTAATGCAGATTCCATTTTTCACATTTTCACTCTTACACATAGCTATTGGATTTTTCAAGTCAGTATTCACACAGCAGTTTCTGCTATTCCATGTATTCCCCTTACATAGTCACTGGTGTGCATACCTTATCTCCCCATAGTGATGTTTTTTTAGGTTTTTTGCACCCAGTTCAGACTTAGAATGGTGTTCCAAACGTTATTCGTTATTGTTAGTAGTTTTTCGTTTGTGAACCCTCCCCACCACACCTATTGCCAATCCATATAATACGCATAAATAGCCTGGGTCTCAGCTTCCCATACACGGTAAGTTTTTTAACTGCATGAGAGGACACACACAAGCTAGGGACCCCAACGTAGAGAAATACTTTGGCGTAGTGTTGGGGCTCTATTGCATTGATCAATTCAGTAGCTAAATTTCTCTTGATTCATATGTTCATGGCAGTAATGCAGATTCCATTTTTCACATTTTCACTCTTACACATAGCTATTGGATTTTTCAAGTCAGTATTCACACAGCAGTTTCTGCTATTCCATGTATTCCCCTTACATAGTCACTGGTGTGCATACCTTATCTCCCCATAGTGATGTTTTTTTAGGTTTTTTGCACCCAGTTCAGACTTAGAATGGTGTTCCAAACGTTATTCGTTATTGTTAGTAGTTTTTCGTTTGTGAACCCTCCCCACCACACCTATTGCCAATCCATATAATACGCATAAATAGCCTGGGTCTCAGCTTCCCATACATGGTAAGTTTTTTAACTGCATGAGAGGACACACACAAGCTAGGGACCCCAACGTAGAGAAATACTTTGGCGTAGTGTTGGGGCTCTATTGCATTGATCAATTCAGTAGCTAAATTTCTCTTGATTCATATGTTCATGGCAGTAATGCAGATTCCATTTTTCACATTTTCACTCTTACACATAGCTATTGGATTTTTCAAGTCAGTATTCACACAGCAGTTTCTGCTATTCCATGTATTCCCCTTACATAGTCACTGGTGTGCATACCTTATCTCCCCATAGTGATGTTTTTTTAGGTTTTTTGCACCCAGTTCAGACTTAGAATGGTGTTCCAAACGTTATTCGTTATTGTTAGTAGTTTTTCGTTTGTGAACCCTCCCCACCACACCTATTGCCAATCCATATAATACGCATAAATAGCCTGGGTCTCAGCTTCCCATACACGGTAAGTTTTTTAACTGCATGAGAGGACACACACAAGCTAGGGACCCCAACGTAGAGAAATACTTTGGCGTAGTGTTGGGGCTCTATTGCATTGATCAATTCAGTAGCTAAATTTCTCTTGATTCATATGTTCATGGCAGTAATGCAGATTCCATTTTTCACATTTTCACTCTTACACATAGCTATTGGATTTTTCAAGTCAGTATTCACACAGCAGTTTCTGCTATTCCATGTATTCCCCTTACATAGTCACTGGTGTGCATACCTTATCTCCCCATAGTGATGTTTTTTAGGTTTTTTGCACCCAGTTCAGACTTAGAATGGTGTTCCAAACGTTATTCGTTATTGTTAGTAGTTTTTCGTTTGTGAACCCTCCCCACCACACCTATTGCCAATCCATATAATACGCATAAATAGCCTGGGTCTCAGCTTCCCATACACGGTAAGTTTTTTAACTGCATGAGAGGACACACACAAGCTAGGGACCCCAACGTAGAGAAATACTTTGGCGTAGTGTTGGGGCTCTATTGCATTGATCAATTCAGTAGCTAAATTTCTCTTGATTCATATGTTCATGGCAGTAATGCAGATTCCATTTTTCACATTTTCACTCTTACACATAGCTATTGGATTTTTCAAGTCAGTATTCACACAGCAGTTTCTGCTATTCCATGTATTCCCCTTACATAGTCACTGGTGTGCATACCTTATCTCCCCATAGTGATGTTTTTTTAGGTTTTTTGCACCCAGTTCAGACTTAGAATGGTGTTCCAAACGTTATTCGTTATTGTTAGTAGTTTTTCGTTTGTGAACCCTCCCCACCACACCTATTGCCAATCCATATAATACGCATAAATAGCCTGGGTCTCAGCTTCCCATACACGGTAAGTTTTTTAACTGCATGAGAGGACACACACAAGCTAGGGACCCCAACGTAGAGAAATACTTTGGCGTAGTGTTGGGGCTCTATTGCATTGATCAATTCAGTAGCTAAATTTCTCTTGATTCATATGTTCATGGCAGTAATGCAGATTCCATTTTTCACATTTTCACTCTTACACATAGCTATTGGATTTTTCAAGTCAGTATTCACACAGCAGTTTCTGCTATTCCATGTATTCCCCTTACATAGTCACTGGTGTGCATACCTTATCTCCCCATAGTGATGTTTTTTTAGGTTTTTTGCACCCAGTTCAGACTTAGAATGGTGTTCCAAACGTTATTCGTTATTGTTAGTAGTTTTTCGTTTGTGAACCCTCCCCACCACACCTATTGCCAATCCATATAATACGCATAAATAGCCTGGGTCTCAGCTTCCCATACACGGTAAGTTTTTTAACTGCATGAGAGGACACACACAAGCTAGGGACCCCAACGTAGAGAAATACTTTGGCGTAGTGTTGGGGCTCTATTGCATTGATCAATTCAGTAGCTAAATTTCTCTTGATTCATATGTTCATGGCAGTAATGCAGATTCCATTTTTCACATTTTCACTCTTACACATAGCTATTGGATTTTTCAAGTCAGTATTCACACAGCAGTTTCTGCTATTCCATGTATTCCCCTTACATAGTCACTGGTGTGCATACCTTATCTCCCCATAGTGATGTTTTTTTAGGTTTTTTGCACCCAGTTCAGACTTAGAATGGTGTTCCAAACGTTATTCGTTATTGTTAGTAGTTTTTCGTTTGTGAACCCTCCCCACCACACCTATTGCCAATCCATATAATACGCATAAATAGCCTGGGTCTCAGCTTCCCATACACGGTAAGTTTTTTAACTGCATGAGAGGACACACACAAGCTAGGGACCCCAACGTAGAGAAATACTTTGGCGTAGTGTTGGGGCTCTATTGCATTGATCAATTCAGTAGCTAAATTTCTCTTGATTCATATGTTCATGGCAGTAATGCAGATTCCATTTTTCACATTTTCACTCTTACACATAGCTATTGGATTTTTCAAGTCAGTATTCACACAGCAGTTTCTGCTATTCCATGTATTCCCCTTACATAGTCACTGGTGTGCATACCTTATCTCCCCATAGTGATGTTTTTTTAGGTTTTTTGCACCCAGTTCAGACTTAGAATGGTGTTCCAAACGTTATTCGTTATTGTTAGTAGTTTTTCGTTTGTGAACCCTCCCCACCACACCTATTGCCAATCCATATAATACGCATAAATAGCCTGGGTCTCAGCTTCCCATACACGGTAAGTTTTTTAACTGCATGAGAGGACACACACAAGCTAGGGACCCCAACGTAGAGAAATACTTTGGCGTAGTGTTGGGGCTCTATTGCATTGATCAATTCAGTAGCTAAATTTCTCTTGATTCATATGTTCATGGCAGTAATGCAGATTCCATTTTTCACATTTTCACTCTTACACATAGCTATTGGATTTTTCAAGTCAGTATTCACACAGCAGTTTCTGCTATTCCATGTATTCCCCTTACATAGTCACTGGTGTGCATACCTTATCTCCCCATAGTGATGTTTTTTTAGGTTTTTTGCACCCAGTTCAGACTTAGAATGGTGTTCCAAACGTTATTCGTTATTGTTAGTAGTTTTTCGTTTGTGAACCCTCCCCACCACACCTATTGCCAATCCATATAATACGCATAAATAGCCTGGGTCTCAGCTTCCCATACACGGTAAGTTTTTTAACTGCATGAGAGGACACACACAAGCTAGGGACCCCAACGTAGAGAAATACTTTGGCGTAGTGTTGGGGCTCTATTGCATTGATCAATTCAGTAGCTAAATTTCTCTTGATTCATATGTTCATGGCAGTAATGCAGATTCCATTTTTCACATTTTCACTCTTACACATAGCTATTGGATTTTTCAAGTCAGTATTCACACAGCAGTTTCTGCTATTCCATGTATTCCCCTTACATAGTCACTGGTGTGCATACCTTATCTCCCCATAGTGATGTTTTTTTAGTTTTTTTGCACCCAGTTCAGACTTAGAATGGTGTTCCAAACGTTATTCGTTATTGTTAGTAGTTTTTTGTTTGTGAACCCTCCCCACCACACCTATTGCCAATCCATATAATACGCATAAATAGCCTGGGTCTCAGCTTCCCATACACGGTAAGTTTTTTAACTGCATGAGAGGACACACACAAGCTAGGGACCCCAACGTAGAGAAATACTTTGGCGTAGTGTTGGGGCTCTATTGCATTGATCAATTCAGTAGCTAAATTTCTCTTGATTCATATGTTCATGGCAGTAATGCAGATTCCATTTTTCACATTTTCACTCTTACACATAGCTATTGGATTTTTCAAGTCAGTATTCACACAGCAGTTTCTGCTATTCCATGTATTCCCCTCTGTCAGCTCCACGCAGCAACTGAAGTGAGCCGCGTGATCAGCAATGACGTCACTCAGGTTACTCGCAGCCACCGCTCTCAGGTGGAGGACTCCAGCTCTGGCCGCGGGTCACCTGAGTGACGGCATCGCTGATCGCGCTGCTCACTTCAGTCACTCAGAGGATTTGCTTTCACAGTTGAGTCTGTAACGCCCTGGCAAAACCAGGTAGTCACAGTTATGCCCCCGCATTACACCTTTCCCTCACTAGGAAACACACAGCCAACCAGAAACCCTAGTCACCCCCACTTAGGGAAAGATAGACACACCATTGGGCGTGACCAGGCGGTTGGGACACGCCCACCCAGGGGTCCAGACAGCCAGGGTGGGAAAACAGATGGTCAGTTGAGATTATTCTGAAGTTCAGTTTGGAGAGGAGTGTGGGCTGGAGCTAAATGTAGCTGCAGCAGGGAAGTTCAAGTTGAACAGTACCAAGGTAGGAGCCCTAGTGGCACTGGTTAGGAGGCAGACGGTGGTCTCCGTCAGCAGGAGACGGGAAGATGGCTTGGCAGAAACGAGGTGGACCGGGACAGGGTTGTAGCCCGCCGTTACCGGCACGGGGAACCGACTTGGAAACCGGAACACAAAGGGGGGTACTCGGACCCTGAGGCCAGTACCGGCCACCATCACCTTGATTTACCAGAGGCTTGTGTGTGTTTTACTAACAGTGAGTACACCAGCACCCTCTGTGGTTGCAATCCCCTGCACCGAGCCACTGGGTCCCGGGTACACCATCCCTGCCCACGGAGGGGTTAACTTACTGCACAACATCTCCCCCGGGTGCCCCATAGCAGCAGCGGTGGTATCCCACCTCACCACACACCGTGGGTGGCGTCACAAACTTACTACAGCCTAGCCCGTACATCTATGTCCCCCCATTTATTCGGCGTGTCCGTGAGACCCCCGGGTCCGGAGACCCTCGAGCCACCACCCCTGAAGGCCTGGATCCGAGCAGCGCCAGCTGCTGACACGTGGGCGGCACAAGTCCTTCACGTGTGACCGCAAATCATGCTGCGACACAGAGATAGAGCCGCGTGATGTCAGTGAAATCGGGTGAAGTTCTGACGTCACTGCTGCGGACTCCTGTGTCCTGGCACTGACCTCGGAGGCTCATATGAGTTCATGGCAGCACACAGAGACAGAGCCGCGATATGACAATGAAGTCGGGTGAACGTCATCCGAGTTCATTCTCATCGCCCGGCTCTGTCTGTGTCTGCTGTCAACGGGCATGTAGCAGAGCTGAATTGTCGGGGGACCGCACTGACAAAAATGCATCCAAAACCCATGTAAAATGCATGCAAAATGCATCCAAAATACATGTGTTTTGGATGCATTCTTTTTGTCAAAACGCAGTGTCAAGTCTGCCAGAGGGTGCATTTATTTCTGCACTAGTCAGGACGCAGTGTGCCCTAAGAGGGACAGGTACAGAATTAAACTCTATAAAATTACTTCAGGGTACACCCACATTTTTATGGTTTATGAATGGAACGACACCTAGATCCGTCCCCCTGAATGTCCCCCTGTCCTGGGAGTGAGAAAATTGTGTGGAATTTGGTACACCTATTGCTGGTTATACTTGTACATAGATAACCTTTATAACAGCACCCCATTGTTTAAATCCCTCTCTGTCAGAGCTACCACCCTCCTCACATAGTAGGCTGTGGGTGGTTGTTTTATAGGCATTCTGCACCTGTGAAATTCCAACCTTTATCATGGGGGGCCGTTTGCATCTTGCATGTGCTTTTGCCATTATGTGACCATTTTTTTGGCTGGCGGCTTTATTTCTGGTGAGTTTTTTCTGTGAACTTATTTTGCATCTTGTGGTAGTGCACACAAAAAAAAGAGAGGTCTCGCTTGGTCCCTAATTGGCCAGGTGCTCAAAAAAGGAGAGAGCAGAGCCCAATATAGCAACAATATGCTTGTGGTCAAGTACAAAGACAAGAGGGATTTCATTTTCTTGACCACATGGTGATGGCAGGACCACCACCGCTGTATGGGGTTCTTCTACACAGGTCCACACACCAAACTGTGCCCTGGAATACAATAAAAACATGGGGGGTTGATCTGTTTGCTCAAGTCCTCCAGCCCTACAGTACCATGTTAAAAGCTAAACTAAGGTATGGTACAAGAAGCCAGCCATGCACATGTGACGCCCTATCAAAACCTGGTAGTCACAAATAGGCCCCTTACTAACACCTTCCCTCACTAGGAAACACACAGCCAACCATTAAACCCTAGTCACTCCCCTTAGGGAAAGATAGACACACCAGTGGGCATGACCAGGTGGTTGGGACACACCCACCCAGGGGTATAGACAGCCCGGGGTGGGAAAAAACAGTCAGTTAAGTGGAGTGGAGTGTTAGAGTGCAGTTTGGAGAGGGGTGTGGGCTGGAGCTAGATGTAGCTCCAGCAGTCAAGTCCAAGTTGAGCGGTGCCAGGTTATGAGCCCTGGTGCCTTTGCTAGGAGGCAGACAGTGGTCTCCGTCAGCAGGAGACGGGAAGACGGCTCGGTGGAACCGAGGTGGACCGGGCCAGGATTGTAGCCCGCCGGTGCCGACACGGGGAACTGACCCAGAAACTGTAGTACAAAGGGGGGTACTCGGACCCTGAAGTCAGGAGCCAGACACAAGTGGAACTAGTTAATTAACCGATTGAGGCCAGGACTAGAGGTCCTGTCCCACCCAAAGTCCCTCATAGAAGACAACAGCCCACTGATTAGGGATAAGAGGTCACCGCCAAGGTCCATAGATCCCACGGGCCAGCGTCTGCGGGCACGGCTCCTTAGGCCACATACAGCCGGGAGCGGACTCCTACGTTTCAAACTGGGAAGTCTTTTCTACTTAAACAGTGCAGGAAAAGGATTCCCCTGCACCAGAGCCATCGGGTCCCGGGGACACAATCCCTGCCCACGGAGGGGTTAACATCTTTCTGCACAACATCTTCCCCGGGTGCCCTGTAACAGCAGCGGTGGTGTCCAACCTCACCACACACCGTGGGTGGCGTTACAAACCTATTACTACCTAGCCCGTACATCTACATCCCCCATTTTATTCGGCGAGTCCGCGAGACCCCTGGGGTCCGGAGACCCTCAAGCCACCACCCCTGAAGGCCTGGATCCGAGCAGCGCTGGCTGCTGGCACGGGGGCGTCACACACATCTTACAGATGGCATTAAATAACAATTTTGTGCTATCACGATGTGCAGACCATACTGACACGTTCCTTCAGTTCTAGGAGGTAGTGCTCAAGGCCATAGTATTCAGAACTCAGGAAAAAGTGGGCCCCAGTACCTCTGGAACTGAAGATGCTCGTGTTGTACCAAGGCAACATTTTCCAGGTGAGGTCCCTCAAACTTCAAAAAAAGGAAGGTCACAAAAAAGGTGCTGACTGTGTAAGGAAGGACACCACGTGGCAATGTGACACCTGCCCTGACATACCTGGTCTGTGTATAACAGAATGCGAATGCATCAGAGTCTCCCACACAGCCAAGGACAAATTCACATATTCCAACCTAACGTACTCTACAAGACTCACATATGCCAACCTGAAGTACTGTATACATTTCACATCTAGGTTACCAAAAAGAGACACCATAGCAAATAGCCAGAATAAAAGATATTTTTTCTTTAAACTTATTGAAAGCAAGGTATAAACAATGTGACTGAAAGGCACCACAAAAACAGCAGGGGGAGAGATTAAAGGAAAGCAATCATACAAGGTAATAGATTGCGCTACTCCTAAAGCACCAGGGGGCTTGTGTGATGCCCTGGACTAGCCAGGTAGTCACAGGTAGGCCCTTACACAAACACCTCCTCCCCTTAATAAGGTGACAGCAGCCAACCTACAAAAACCCTTGTCACCTCTCTGTGTTCAATGGTCACACCAGGGGGGGGGGGGCAGGCGGTTGGCCACACCCACCTGGGAGTCCGGAGAGCCTGAGACAGGACACAGTAGGAGAGTGAAGTTGAGTCTGTTTGGAGTCAAGTTCAAATGCAGCGGGCCTGAGATGTCAGGCCTGCAGCGTCAACACTGACCGGTGTCGGAGTCGTAGCCCTGGTACCGTGGCAAGGAGGCAGACAGTGGTGGCCGCCTGCAGAAGCTGGGATTACAGCCGGTGGAACCGTAAGGGACCGGGACCAGGTAGTGGCCCGCCGGTACCGAACCGGGGAACTGATTGGAAACCGGAGCACCAGGAGGGTTACTCAGACCCAGTATGAGGCCCAGAAACTACTGGACCGAGTGGAATCCACTGATTGAGGACTGGACTTTAGGTCCTTTCGCACTTAAGACCCGACTGAAGACAACAGCCCAACCATAGGGGTAGAAAGCCACCACCCAGGCATCGAGACCCCAGGTGCCAGCGTCTGCGGGAAAACGGGCTCTACCGGCACACACAAGGCTGGAGAGCGGACTACCGTTGCTCAGGCATAGGAGTCATCATTTCTACCAAAAGTGAGGTGCAGGAGAAAGGCGGAAACCACCAACCTGAAAAGGGGAAAAGCGCAGCCGGCTGCGGGCACCATCCACCATCTTGTTTGGTTTACCAGAGACTCCAGCGTGTCTGTAATAGTGAGTGCAACAGTGCCTTCGGGCCGCGCACCGCGCCGCACCGTACCGACACGCCAGCATGCATCCATTCCCCCGCCTCAGCACCTCCCTCGGGCCCCCCGGGACCATCATCCCCCTACCCACGGAGGGGTCAACACCAAGCTGCGCAACACCGTCCCCGGGAGCCTAGTCAACGGCAGTGGTGGTGTCCATCCATTCACCACAACCCGTGGGTGGCGTCACGAACTTAAATCCCCAAACAACCATGGCTACGGCAGTGGCCCTCCCCACCGAAGTCCCTACACGTAGCGCCCTTTCAGAGCGACGTGACCCCCGGGTCCATGAGGAGCTTGAGCCACCAACCGATGAGCACGGATCCGAGTGGCTCGGCAGCCGGCCGAGCCTCGGGGCGGTACACTTGCTCATTGATATCTTTTTGTAACCTTATACCTTTTTCAGCTAACTGTACGCTAATCTTTTGGCTGCTCTTCACCACTAGGGCTTTTTATACACAAGTGTTTGATTTCATTAACCCCCCCTGGTGCTTTAGGAGTAGCACAATTGTGTTGCCTCTGAGGCTCTGGTCGCCACAGGGTACTGCACCTCATTTAAGGTGTGGTACCCATCTCAGGTAAGGGGGATTAACCATCGGTGTCACCAAATTTCATCTCACATACAGTCAGGTGCTTCCCACTGGGGAGCTGTCTTGGGGCAGACGGGGGTGGCCATATAGAGTCATGGGACTTTCCAGCCGCTAGGGCAACCGCCAGGGGGTAGGCACCACTGGGGGTGGAGGAGGCACAACACACTCATACAGACAGACGAGTCGGGACCATAGTTCTGACAAGACACTTCTGGAACTCTTGGACTTCACTAGGCCCGAGGCTTGGAGCGGGAGTTCAGCCCGGGTACCTAACTGCTGAGGTAGACATCCTAGGAAAAGGACACTCTCTTTCTCTCTTCAAACACCAGTAGTGGCCCCTTACTTGCTTGAGATTGACCAGAGCCCATGACGGCAGAGACCAGTACCTGGGTGCAGCTTGAAATCAGTGAGTAAAAGAACTTGGAACCGCAGTTGCTGACTCAGACTCTGATTAGCAACGTCATCGCCCCGCGCTCCGGCGCTCCCAGGGGACTGCCAAATCATTAGTCATCCACCCAGGGCCCGCTTCACCTGTGGGGAGCGACACCATCCCGGCTGCCATACCACCCGCCTCAGTGAGGAATTCTGCAGCGGCGGCTACTCCCTGGCTGCATACCACAGGTGGCGTCATGGCAAACTTTCCCCAATCACATTGCTTTCTTTTCATTTACTGCACGCCTCGGGGCAACGGAACTGGCAAGGCCATCCGTGACATCGCAACGGCCCAGCAACGAGTAGGTTAACCACCTGCCCCGTGCGGCGCTGCATTTAATGTCACGAATAGGATATTGTGCCCATTCAACTAGGCACTGTGCGCTTACAGAACTGTGTTAAACCAGTTAATTTGTCATTGACGAAAAACAACAGTCGCCATTTATCATTCCGCGCGGGAAAAAGACAGGGCTTGCCTTCGTGGGAGGAACCCAGGAGGACCGTGCGAAAGAGTACTGCTGGTGAGTCACCCTTCATCATTCGACGAAGACAAGCGGGCGCGCCATGGGGAGTGATTCCCTGAAAAGCGCGCAACCAGGGCCCCACTGGTAGAGGCGAACACCCACATCCGGTCTGACCAGTTGAAGGAGGAAAGAGAGAACTTGTTTTTAAAGGATGAGTGCCAGGACGCCCCGGGTAATGCACCTGTGGCCCTTGAGAAGCAGGGCTGAAAACCTGGCACCTTGGGAGTGGATGAGGCTCTGCAGTGCGCAGAAAAATTGCAACCACCGAGTGTTGGCGAAGATGGACCCAGCAACCTGACCAGTGTTCACCTCCCAGCTGAGACTTACACGCTGACATGCTCAGTCTACCTGGGTCCCGGTGGGGTGCAGTGCTGGCAGATTCGTCACCCGGAATACCATGATGGGATTGCGGGTGAGGTAGTAATGATCCTACCCTTTGAAACCAGAGGTTCCGGCTGGTCGCTTGAGCACTGTTCCGGGTGGGAACTCTGTTGCTGACCCCGCCGGTCTTTTCATCCCTGTTTGCTGCCATTGCAAGTGAGCCGGACATTATGCCAGAGGGTGTCTGGTGATCGTGCCAAACCAGGGGGTCGGGACCGACCCTCTGGAAACACAAACAGCTCAGAAAGAATAATTGTTAATGTTTTTCATGTGCAGAATGTTTTTTAATTGCTGATATTTGCTTGCCTTGAAATGTTTTGATGACTGGTATTGTTGAAAATGTTTGAAATGTTTTGAAGTTATTGCTGCCTCCCATAAAGGGAAGGATGTTTTCCTTGTTAACCTGTTACATGCATATAAAAATTGCGGTATTAACTGTTTTTTGTTGCAGCACGGGAGTGTTGTCACTTGCCGTGGGGGAATTTGGCGCCCCCGAGCCTCTGGTCGCCACAGGGTGCTGCACCTCAGTTAAGGTGCAGTATCCATCTCAGGTAAAGGGGGCTTAACTATCGGTGTCACCACATTTCATCTCACATACAGTCAGGTGCTTCCCACTGGGGAGTTGTCTTGGGGCAGACGGGGGTGGCCATATAGAGTCATGGGTCTTTCCAGTCACTAGGACAACCAACAGAGGGTGGGCACCACTGGGGGTAGAGGAAGCGCAACACACTCATACAGACAGATGAGTCGGGACCATAGTTCTGACAAGACATTTCTGGAACTCTTGGACTTCACTAGGCCCGGGGCTTGGAGCGGGAGCTCAGCCCGGGTACCTAACTGCTGAGAGCGACATCCTAGGAAAAGGACACTCTCTCTTTCTCTCTTCAAACACCGGTTGTGGCCCCTTACTTGCTTGAGATTGACCAGAGCCCATGACGGCAGAGACCAGTACCTGGGTGCAGCTTGAAATCAGTGAGTAAAAGAACTTGAAACCGCAGTTGCTGACTCAGACTCTGATTAGCGACGTCGTCGCCCCGCGCTCCGGCGCTCCCAGGGGACTGCCAAATCATTAGTCATCCACCCAGGGCCCACTCCACCTGTGGGGAGCGACACCTTCCCGGCTGCCATACCACCCGCCTCAGTGAGGAATTCTGCAGCGGCGGCTACTCCCTGGCTGCATACCACAGGTGGCGTCATGGCAAACTTTCCCCAATCACATTGCTTTCTTTTCATTTACTGCACGCCTCGGGGCAACGGAACTGGCAAGGCCATCCGTGACATCGCAACGGCCCAGCAATGAGTAGGTTAACCACCTGCCCCGTGGGGCGCTGCATTTAATGTCACGAATAGGATATTGTGCCCATTCAACTAGGCACTGTGCGCTTACAGAACTGTGTTAAACCAGTTAATTTGTCATTGACGAAAAACAACAGTCGCCATTTATCATTCCGCGCGGGAAAAAGACAGGGCATGCCTTCGTGGGAGGAACCCAGGAGGACCGTGCGAAAGAGTACTGCTGGTGACATTTCTGGAACTCTTGGACTTCACTAGGCCCGGGGCTTGGAGCGGGAGCTCAGCCCGGGTACCTAACTGCTGAGAGCGACATCCTAGGAAAAGGACACTCTCTCTCTTTCTCTCTTCAAACACCGGTTGTGGCCCCTTACTTGCTTGGGATTGACCGTAGCCCATGACGGCAGAGACCAGTACCTGGGTGCAGCTTGAAATCAGTGAGTAAAGTTGCTGACTCAGACTCTGATTAGCGACATTGTCGCCCCGCGCTCCGGCGCTCCCAGGGGACTGCCAAACCCTTCGTCATCCACCTGGGGCCCGCTCCGCCTGTGGGAGCGACACCATACCGGCTGCCAGAACACCCGCCCCGGTGTGGAATTCTGCAGCGGCGGCTACTCCCTGGCTGCATACCACAGGTGGCGTCACAACAAACTTTCCCCAATCACCCTGCTCTCCCTTCATTTACTTCATGCTTCGGGGCAACGAAACCGGGCAAGGCCACCTGTGACATCGCCTGACCCGATCCTCAACGGTCCGGTAACAAGTAGGTTAACCACCTGACCCGTGGGGCGCTGCACAATCTATGGCCTTGTATAGTTGCTTTCCTTTAATCTCTCCCCCTGCTGTTCTTGTGGTGCCTTTTAGTCACATTGTTTATACCTTGCTTTTAATTTGTTTAAATAAAAATTATCTTTTATTCTGGCTGTTTGCTATGATGTCTATTTTTGGTAACCTCAATTTATTGTTTGGCACATAGCCTGGTTAGATTTGATTTCTGCCTTTTTGACTAACATGCTTGGGTTCACTACTGTTATTAGACCTCTTTTCCACTGAACCTCTTTGTATTGGCAACTTTTGGTCATGTGTATTACATTTCACATCTACCAAACTGACGCACTCTTCAGAACTCATATATACTAACCTGCCGTATAGTACACAACCCACATATTCCAATCTGACACACTCTACACAGCTCACATATGCAAACATAAATTACTTTACACACTTACCTATGCCACCCTGATGGACTGTACACAACTCACATATGCCCAACTCATGAACTTTACACAACTCACGTATGCACTCGAAACAACTCACATATGCCAACCTGACATACCCTACACAATTCACATATGCAAACCTGATTTATTCTACACAACTTACACATGCCACCATGATGCACTCTACACAAATCACATGTGCCGCCCCTGTGCCAGCAGCCGGTGCTGCTTGGATCCGGATCTACGGTATGGCTCGAGGGGTTCTCCGAACCCGGGGGTCGAGCGTACATTCTGAATAAAAGGGGACGTATTTATACGGGATTGGTTGTAAAATGTCTGTGACGCCACCCACGGTGTGTGGTTAGATGCAGCACCACCGCTGCCGTTGCGGGGCTCCCGGAGACGTTGGGCTGGCAGCTGGATGTTAACCCCTCTGTGGGTAGTGATGGATGTCCTGGGGCCCAGTGTCTCTATGCTGAGGATGGTGATTGCAGGTGCCGGCGCACCCGGCGAGCCCGGGGATGTTACTCACGGTCGAATAAAGTACACAAGTCCTGTTGTAAACCAAGGTGATGGTGGCTGGCTGCCGCTGACGGGTGTATCTGATCCCACACCCGGGTTGGTAGTCAAAGTCTCTCTCCTCTGCACTTAGTGTGTTGTAGGTAGGACTTCCCAGTTTGAAACACGGGAGTCTGCTCCCGGTCCTTTGGTTGGGAGCCGTGCCCATCTGACGCTGACCCTTGGGATCTACGGGCCCTGGCGGTTGCCCTATCCCTCTTGGTGGGTGGTTGTCTACTTTTTGGGACTTAGGTTGGGACAGGAACTAAAATCCTGCCCTCAATTGGTTAATTAGCTAGGCTGTCGGTGCTGGTCCTGGCTTCAGGGTCCAAGTACCCCCTCTGTACACACGGTTTCCGGGTCGGTTCTCCGGTGTCGGTATCGGCGGGCTTCATCCTTGCCCCGGTCCACCTCGGATCTCCAGCAGCCGTCTCCTGTAGACTCTGGATACCGTCTGCCACCTAGCCAGTACGTATGGGCTCCAACCCTGACGTCTGTCAGCTTGAACTCCAGGCCTTGACTCCCTGAGCTCCACTCAACTCTCTTCACTCAACTCCACTTAACTTCACTTAACTGACTGTTTTCCCGCCCCGGACTCTCTAGACCCCTAGGTGGGCGTTTCCTAACCACCTGGTCCCGCCCACTGGTGTGTCTGTCCTGCCCTGAGGGGGGTGACTAAGGTTTCAGGTCGGCTGATTTAACCCTTTGTGGGATAGGTGTTAGGCCTATGTGTACATCTACCTGGTTTTCCAGGGCGTTATACATATATATGCCACCACATTATAAAGCTCACATCCAAAGGTCACTTGTGGGGGGTTTCTACTGTTTTGGCTTCTCAAGGGCTTTCTAAATGCGACATGATGCCTGGAAATAATGTCATCAAAGTCTGCGCTCTAAAACGTCACTCCTTACTTTCAGAGCTTGGCAGTGTGCCCAAATATTAGTTTCCCATTACATATGAGGTATTAGCTTACTCAGGGAAATTGCACAACAAATTTTAGGGTGCATTTTCTCGTGCTATCCTTGCATAATTGAAAAAAGTTGGGGATAATATAAGATTTTTGTGGTTAAAATTTTTTTATTACATTTTCACAATTCAAGGTTGTAAAATTCTATGAAGCACCTAGGAGTTCAAAGTGTTCAGCACAAAGATAGATAAATTCCTTGGGTGGTTTAGTGTTCAGAATGGGGTCACTTGTAGGGGGTTTCTACTGTTTAGACACATCAAGGGCTCTCCAAACGCAACATGACATCCGTAGACCATTCCATCAAAATCTGCTTTCTAAAACATCACTCCTTCCTTTCAGAACTTGACAGTGTGTCCAAATAGAAGCTTCCCACCACATATTGGATATAAGTGTGGCGCCCTGGACTAGCCAGGTAGCCACAGACAAAGCACACCCCCACCCCCACCCCCCAGACAGTTACATTAGTCAGACACAAAACCTGGTTGCCTCCCTCCAGGGTCTGATGTCCACACCAGGTGGGGCGGAGCCAGGCGGTTGGCCCCACCCACTGAGGAGTTCACAGGCCTGGAGGCGGGAAAAGTGTCAGATTACTCTTGGAGGTGAAAGTGAGAGGAGTAAACACTTGAGGTGTCTAGGTCGGAGTCCAGGCACTGACAGCAAGGTTGGCAGATGGTGGTGGCCGTCTGCAGGAGTTAGTGGAACTCCGCAGAGCCGTAAGGACCGGGGCTGGGCGGTGGCCCACCGGTACCGGACTGGTGAACGGAGTGAAGCTAAGCACACCCAGGCAGGGCCATCAGACCCCAACCAGGCTCGGAGCCGCCGTCAATAGTCAAATGCGAATGTGACAGGAACCCCCGCGGTTCCCTAACAACCAAGTCCCGATTGAAGGCAACCGCTCACACCGTGAGGATACACAGCCACCGCCAACGGCTAGAAATCCAAGGGCCAGCGCCTGCGGGCAAAACGGGCTCCTCCGGTATCTATACACCGGGGAGCGGACTACCGTTGGGAAGCCATTGAAGTCAACACAGTACACAAAAAGGTGCAGGGAGAGACAGCCACCATCACCTGTCCGGGGAAAGACACTGCAGCCGGCTGCGGGACCCGTCCATCCAGCCGTTTGGTTTACCGGAGACTTTGTGCATCTCTTGCTGAGTGAGTACACCCGTGCCATCCGGCACCGCGCCGTGCTGTCCCTGCAACCCTGCACCTCACCGACCCTGCCTCCCCGTCATACCACCGGGCCCCGGGACCACCAACCCCTACCCACGGAACATCCAACAACATCCCAGCTGCTCCCTACCATCGCTCCCGGGATCCCCGTCACCAGCAGCGGTGGTGCCCATCTTCACCACAACCCGTGGGTGGCGTCACGGACTAAATCCCCAAAACAAACCAACCCCCTTTTCACTCACGGACGAGGAGCGCCGCTCGAGTCCCCGGATCCGGCCCACCGCTCGAGCCACCAAGCAGCAGCAGCAGCGCTGGACCCGAGCGTTAGCGAGAGCAGCGCCCCGCCGCCCGCGACATAAGCATACTCAGAAGAAATTACACAACAAATTTTGGGGTCCATTTTCTCCTGCTATCCTTGTGAAAATTAAAATAATTGGGGCTGAACAACATTTCTATGGGAAAAAAAACCATATTTTTTCATTTTTATGGTTCTACGTTGTAAAATTCTGTGAAGTACCTGGGGGTTTAATGTGCTCACCACACATCTAGATACATTTCTTTGGAGATATAGTTTGCAGAATGGGGTCACTTGGGGAGTTTCCAATGTTTAGGCAGATCAAGGGCTCTCCAAATACAAAATGACACTCATAGACCATTCCATCAAATCTGCGCTCTAAAACATGACTCCTTCCTTTCAGAGCTCAAAAGTGTTTCCAAATAGTAGTTTCTCACCAAATATGGGTATCAGCATATCAGAAGAAATTCCACAGCTAATTTTAGGGTGCATTTTCTCCTGCTATCCATGTGAAAATGAAAACATTGGGGGATAAAGCAATATATTTGTGGGGAAAAAAATCTATTTTTTTAATTTTCACGGTTCTATGTGCAAAAATCTGTGAAATACCTAGGGAATCAAGGTGTTCAGCACACATCTAGTTAAATCCCTTGGGGTCTCGTTTTCAGAATAGGGTCACTTCTGGGAGGTTTCCCCTGTTTAGGCACATCAAGGGGTCTCCAAACACAACATGACATCCGTAGACCATTCCATCAAAATCTGCTATCTAAAACATCACTCCTTCCTTTCAGAACTTGACAGTGTGTCCAAATAGAAGTTTCCCACCACATATGGGATATAAGCATACTCAGGAGAAATTGCACAATACATTTTGGGGTCCATTTTCTCCTGCTATCCTTGTCAAAATGAAAATAATTGGGGCTGAACAACATTTCTATGGGAAAAAAAATCATATTTTTTCATTTTTATGGTTCTACGTTGTAAAATTCTGTGAAGTACCTGGTCTCGTTTTCAGAATAGGGTCACTTCTGGGAGGTTTCCCCTGTTTAGGCACATCAAGGGCTCTCCAAACACGACATGACATCCGCACACCATTGCATCAAAATCTCTGGGTTTCAAAATGTCACAGTGTGTTTATAAAGTAGTTTCTCACCACATATGGGGCATCAGCATACCCAAGAGAAATTGCACAGCACATTTTGGTGTCCATTTTCACCTGCTATCCTTGTGAAAATAAAAAAATTGGGGGCTAAACCACATTTTTGTGGGAAAAATCAATTTGTTTCATTTTCACAGTTCTACAGTATAAAATTCTGTAAAACATCTGGGGGTTCAAGATGCTCACAACATGTCTAGATAAATTCCTTGGGTAATTTAGTTAACATAGTGGGGTCACTAGTGGGGGATTCCACTGTTTAGTCACACCATGAGATCTCCAACCATGATAAGGAGTTTCAATTTCAGCCAATTTTGAATTCAAAAAGTCAAATGGAAATCCTACCCTTCTAAGCCCTGCCGTGCGCTCAGTGGTTTTCAAAACATAAGGGGTATCAACTTATTCAGGAGAAATTTCACAACTAGTTTTGAGGTCCATTTTCTCCTACTATCCTTGTGAAAATGAAAAAAATTAGAGCTAAACAACATTTTTGTGGGAAAAATCTTATTTTTTACATTGTAAACTTCTGTGAAGCACCTGGGTTCAAAGTGCTCACCACACATCTTGATAAATTCCTTTGTTGTCTCATTTACATAATAGTTACTTGTGGGGGGGGGGGGTTTCCACTGTTTAGGCACGTCATGGGCTCTCCAAATGCGACATGTAGTCAGCTAACGATTCCAGACAATTTTGAGTTAATAAAGTCAAATGGCGATCCTTCCCTTTCCGAGCCCTGCAATGTGCGCAAATAGTGGTTTTCCACCACATATGGGTTTCCCCATATTCAGGAGAAATTGCACAACTAATTTTGGGGTCTACTTTCTCTTGTTAACCTTGTGAAAATGGAAAAATTGGGGTTAAAGCAACATTTTCGTGGTAAAAATGTATTTTTTTCATTTTCATGGCTCAACGTCATAAAATTCTGTGAAGCACCTGGGGCTTCAAAGGGCTCAGCATATATCTTGGTAAATTCCTTGTGAGGTCTAGTTTCCAAAATGGGGTCACTTGTGCAGGGTTTCTACTGTTTAGGCACATCAGGGGCTCTCTAAATGTCATGTGGAGTCCGCTAATGATTCCAACCAATTATGCATTCAAAATGTTAAATGGTGCTCCTTCCCTTCCAAGCCCTTCCGTGTGTCAAACAGTGGGTTTCCACCACATATGGGGTATCAGAGTACTCAGGAGACATTGCACAGCAACTTTTACTGTGCAATTTCTCCTAGTATCATTGTGAAATTGCTAAATGTGGGGCTTAATAACATTTTTGTAGGAAAAATTACAATTTATTTTTTTTTCCTTCCACATTGCTTTAGCTACTGTGAAACACGTGAATGGTTAATAAACTTCTGGGATGTGGTTCAGAGTAGTTTCAGAAGTGCAGTTTTTAGAATGGTGTCACTTTGTGGTATTTTCTGTCACCTAGGCCCTCAAAGGCACTTCAAATGTGATGTGGTTCTTAAAAAAATGGTTTGTAAAGTTTTTGGAAAAATTAGAAATTGCTGATAAACTTTTAACCCATCTAACTTCCTAAAAAAAAAAGTTTCAAAAATTGTGCTGAAGTAAAGTAGACATGTGGGAAATGTTATTGTGGCGCCCCTGACCTGGTCAGGCACCACTGAGTACTGCACCCATGCTGGGGACAGTACAATACAGGTAATCCAGAAGGCTGACCGGGGTGTGGAACACAGGCGCATAGTGATCAGGTCTCACACATGTACCCATGAGAGGACCCCTGGGGATCCCAGGAGGGGGAAAAGCCTTCACCTTCACTGGAATAGTGGAGGGGGCCAAAAGCCTCCATCTCCTCTCAAGGGGTGTGGTAAGAGAGTCTGGTTGCTAGGTGGCGTAGGCAGGCACAAAAGGGAAAAGAGAAGGAGGAGTAAACAGTCTAGAGTCTGCAGCAGAGTGTGGAGGAGTGAGGAGCAGGAAAGTGAAGCTCAGACAGGAGCAGCAGTGAAGGTCCCAGATGTGAGCCGGTGCAGTGTAGAGTCCAGGGAGCTCGAGTGAGGAGCAGATCCCTGGGGCTGTGCAGTCTGACAGCGCCCGCGCAGTGGCTACTGACGGGGGAGAACGGTCAACTAGGAGGGCTACCCGAAATCCATCTTCAGCTAAAGAGAGAGCACGGAGTGGGAAGTAAGGAGACTGCTAGAGAGTACCAGGCCCAAACGGGCGGCAGATCCCGAAGCGGAGATAGATCCAGCTTTCTTTTGCTAAACCTGCCGGTGTGGGGCTCTCAAAGCCCACGCCACAACACTACAAAAGCCGCAGCCACGTAGCCACAGTTAGGGCCCATAGGTCACAGGAGGCAAGCAGCTGGAGTGGCCTGGTCCAGGCGACAAGCAAACGGCAACCGAAGGGGAGAGAGGCTGCAGCATCTTCCCTGGGTGACCCCCATAGGGACTCAAAGTCGGGGTTACCCCAAACCACCAAGGGCTAAGGAAGGCGAGTTAGTAGTCACCCTCACAAGTCAGCCTGAAGGACACCTGGTTCCCACTTGGTTCATCCCAGCTACGCCCGGGTCACTCACCCTGCCATCAACTGTGAGTAAAAACCCTGAAAGACATCCTGCCTGTGTTGAGTCATTCTGCGCCTTGTAGTTCTACACATCTACACAGGGCCCTGGGGCTTGCCTCACTCTCAGGGGGCTATTCCAACTAACTGCACTCACCATCAGCCCCAGGCGTCCCTCAACCTGCAGTGGCGGTCCCCCCCACTGACCGCAATACTGAGAGTGGCGTCACGACAAGAAGAAGATCTCCTACCTGTGACAGATCCAGCCGAGTGGAGTCCCTGAAGGTAATGCACCGACACTACACCTGTGGGGCTTCACATCTGGCGTCACGAACAGGATAAGGACTAGACCTGTTCAGACAGGTGACCATGTGCCTGGGCGGTCCGCTTGAAAAATTGGAAGCGCCGCCATATTGCCACCATGAAAAGCGCGCTGAAAAACAACAGCAGCCCGCGCTGGGAGAAGTTACCGCCCACGAAGAGGTGTGGCTACCCAGAGATCCCCTGCAGAGTTCTGACCTCGCTTGTGAAGAGAGCGGAAGCGTCCAGAGACGGCGGGAAGGAAAGAGAGCCACAAGCCTGCTGCTGCAGAGAGAAGAGATGGAGTCCGGACGTGGATACCCAGAACCAGGCTCTGCTGCCTGGTGGTGCCGGGAGCTCGCTATCTTCTGCGATCAGCTGGAGGCCAGGATCATGCGACAGCTCAGTGAGGGACGCACGGAGCTTCTGGAGATGGCTGCGGCGGTTCGGACCTACGAGGAGGGAGCCGCGCGACGCCTGCCAGATCGAGCGGCGACGACTCAGATCCCGATGGTGCCACCGATGGGTGAGTCCAGAGTTGCCCCGGCCAGCGCAAGTGCTCCGACCCCTGCTGCTACGACCGCGGTCCCAGAAGAGGCGCCCGGCGCGGCGACGCTGAGCCAGGCCGCAGCCATGCCAGGTGCGGCCCGCCAAGCCCCGGCCGCCGCAGTGATGCCCTGCTCGGCCCGCCAAGCCCCGGCCGCCGCAGCGATGCCCTGCTCGGCCCACCAAGACCCGGTCCCTGCAGCAACGCCCAGTCCGGCCCGCCAAGAACTGGCCGCAACAGCGACGCAGATCCAGGCCGCCGCCACGCCAGGCTCGGCCCGCACAGACCAGGCCGCCGCCATGCCAGGCGCGGCCCGCCAAGACCAGGCCGCCGCCATACAGGGCGCGGCCCGCCAAGACCAGGCCGCCGCCATACAGGGCGCGGCCCGCCAAGAGATTGCATCACCATTTACCCCGGCCTGCAAGGCCAGAGCAGACACCGCTCCCCAGCCTAAGGAAGTCCCTACTAGGAAATCCCTGATAGGTGAAGACTCCGCATACTGGCAGCTGAAGGCTGACCTGGAGGCTAAGTTCCCACAGGAGATGGTGGACCGATACATGCTCCCTCCGAACACCCCTAAGGCAACCCCTGCAGCAACCACGCTGAAGAGTCCACCGACTGGGCCAGCTGAGGAACACTCATCCCCAGTGCTGCCACGACCAGAGTGCAGCGAAGAACTAAGGGGGAGAGGAGGCCAGGAAACTGAGGAGCTGACTCAGGAGCCAGCAGCAGTGCTAGTCCCAGAGCCGGAGATGCTGCCATATTCCCGCTGGGACGAGGAAGACCTGACACCTCCTGCGGAAGAAGACCTGCCCAACCGCCCCACCTGGGAGCTTGTAAGCTGCACTTCGCAGAATCCAGCCCGCAAGACACAGCGCCGCAGTAGAACCCAGTCTTTCCCTGCACCGCCATCCCCAGAGCAGAGAGAAGTCACGGCCAGAGACCTACAGGAGAAAAGGTTCCTGAGAAGAGCCAAAGCCCAGGCCAGAGGACCCCTTTGTAGAGGAATTGTGGAAGACTTCAGCCTAAAATCAGGATACGGCTTCATTGTTGCACCTGGTATCAAAGAAGGTATCTTCGTCAATAGAAGAGATGTGAGAGCTCATCTGCCCAGAGGACACCCTGGCAGAAACTTAAAGATGGGAGACTCCGTACAGTTCACCATGCACCAAGGAGAAAGAGGCTGGTATGCCCTAGATGTAGTACCATGTCCCAAAGAAGAAAGGAAAGACAGTAATAAAGAAAGAAAAGACCAAAGACCTAATGATGAGACCACTACAGATGAGGAAAAAGGTCAAGAAACCAACAGGTGCCGCAGCCCTACAGGCCCGAGCCCTGGTGAAGAGGAATCCGCCTAAGTTCAAGTAAAGTACAGCAAGTTTTGACCAGTTTGGAAAGTTTGTTTTGCAACGTTTTAAAGTTCAAGAATGTGCCCACATAAACTATTGTGAGAAATAAACCTTAAGGCTATGAACTGGCTATAGCCACAAACTCTCGCAGTGTAAATAGTTACACCAGAGGGCACCACCACCACCAGAGTCAGCCTGTTTAGGGGCTTGGCTCGTCTGCAACCAGGAGGAGCCCGTCCGTATATAGGGCCTTGGCTTACCTGCGACCAGAGAGCATGCCTGTTTATGGGGCCTGGCTCTCCACCACAAAGAGGGTACCTGGTCAGCACCAACTGTGGAGGCCGCCTCTACATCCTGCCAGAAGTGGCTGAAGGCGCGGATCCACCAGGCCAGGTATACCCTGAAACCACCAGCCCATGAAAGCCGCCTCTACATCCTGCCAGAAGTGGCTGAAGGCGCGGCCAACGTGAGAGGGTTTTGGGTGGGTTAACGGACTTGTGGGTGGAGGGTGGTGATGTATGGTACCTGGTGCTTTTAAAAATGTTTTACATGTTTTAATGTTTTATGCATTTTTAAAATGTTGTCTTGCAGCCCGAGGACGTGCTGGTGATAACTAAGGGGGAATGTGGCGCCCCTGACCTGGTCAGGCACCACTGAGTACTGCACCCATGCTGGGGACAGTACAATACAGGTAATCCAGAAGGCTGACCGGGGTGTGGAACACAGGCGCATAGTGATCAGGTCTCACACATGTACCCATGAGAGGACCCCTGGGGATCCCAGGAGGGGGAAAAGCCTTCACCTTCACTGGAATAGTGGAGGGGGCCAAAAGCCTCCATCTCCTCTCAAGGGGTGTGGTAAGAGAGTCTGGTTGCTAGGTGGCGTAGGCAGGCACAAAAGGGAAAAGAGAAGGAGGAGTAAACAGTCTAGAGTCTGCAGCAGAGTGTGGAGGAGTGAGGAGCAGGAAAGTGAAGCTCAGACAGGAGCAGCAGTGAAGGTCCCAGATGTGAGCCGGTGCAGTGTAGAGTCCAGGGAGCTCGAGTGAGGAGCAGATCCCTGGGGCTGTGCAGTCTGACAGCGCCCGCGCAGTGGCTACTGACGGGGGAGAACGGTCAACTAGGAGGGCTACCCGAAATCCATCTTCAGCTAAAGAGAGAGCACGGAGTGGGAAGTAAGGAGACTGCTAGAGAGTACCAGGCCCAAACGGGCGGCAGATCCCGAAGCGGAGATAGATCCAGCTTTCTTTTGCTAAACCTGCCGGTGTGGGGCTCTCAAAGCCCACGCCACAACACTACAAAAGCCGCAGCCACGTAGCCACAGTTAGGGCCCATAGGTCACAGGAGGCAAGCAGCTGGAGTGGCCTGGTCCAGGCGACAAGCAAACGGCAACCGAAGGGGAGAGAGGCTGCAGCATCTTCCCTGGGTGACCCCCATAGGGACTCAAAGTCGGGGTTACCCCAAACCACCAAGGGCTAAGGAAGGCGAGTTAGTAGTCACCCTCACAAGTCAGCCTGAAGGACACCTGGTTCCCACTTGGTTCATCCCAGCTACGCCCGGGTCACTCACCCTGCCATCAACTGTGAGTAAAAACCCTGAAAGACATCCTGCCTGTGTTGAGTCATTCTGCGCCTTGTAGTTCTACACATCTACACAGGGCCCTGGGGCTTGCCTCACTCTCAGGGGGCTATTCCAACTAACTGCACTCACCATCAGCCCCAGGCGTCCCTCAACCTGCAGTGGCGGTCCCCACTGACCGCAATACTGAGAGTGGCGTCACGACAAGAAGAAGATCTCCTACCTGTGACAGATCCAGCCGAGTGGAGTCCCTGAAGGTAATGCACCGACACTACACCTGTGGGGCTTCACATCATTTATTAACAATTCCATGTGACATAACTCTCAGATTTAAAGGCATGAAAATTCAAAGTTAAAAAATTGCAAAATTTTCAACATTTATGACAAATTTACATTTTTTTTTTACAAATAAACACAAAAAATATTGTCCTAAATTTACTACTAACATGAAGTACAATATGTCATGAAAAAATGGTATGAGAATCACTGGGATCTGTTGAAGTGTTCCAAAGTTATTACGGTACCTCATAAAGTGATAGTGGTCACATTTGAAAAAATTGCCTTGTCAAAAAGATGAAAACAAGGCTGGGGGGTGAAGGGGTTAATAGATTCTTTTTTTTTTTAAATCAAATTGGTTGCTTCTCCACATCTGGTTGTCTTCCCATTGATTGAAAACACCAAACTCGAATTTCACTTTCAAATTATGCATATCTTATGAGCTTGTTCAGACGAGAATATACCGTAATACGGACGTATGCTGGCAAGGAAAATTCAGTTAGATACTGACCATTGTTATTCAATCTGATTTTTAGATGACAGGTTTTTTTTTTTCACATGGACTGAGTGTGGGGAAAAAAAAAATCACAGTATGCACTAAATTCTTTTATAACTTGGATAAGATTCGCCTATTTAAGTCTACTGTATGGGTGTGCAAAACAGTTGAATACCATATGGATCATCTGTATAGCATCTGATTTTAAGGATATATTGCCATTTATATATAAAATACAAACTCATGGATAGCACATTGATGACAATACTCATCAAACCCATCTCACCCTGGCCTAAAGGTAGTCAAATTTATGCAGCAATATGGTAAATTCTGAATTTCTGTAGGTTTATAGATCTAACAAAACATGATGCCGATATAGCCCAATATAATGAACTTGATCCTAATAAAGACCAATATAATGGACAGACAATTAAAGATGTGCAAAAGATTATGGAGATATACAGTTGTGGACAAAGGTTTTGAGACTTAAACATATTTTGGTTTTCACAAAATGTGCTGCTTCATTGTCTGCTGATAATTTAGTCGTATGTTTCTATGTTTACTGAAGTACAATTATAATCTTTTTATAAGTTTTTTAAATGTTATTGTCCAAAACAGAAAGTGCAAAAACTCAATATTTACAGTGTGATCCTCATTTTTCAAGACCTCTGCATTTCACCCTGGCAGCAGGATATCATCTTCTGAGCCATATCCTGACTGACATCAATTCATTCTTGTCTAATCAGTGCTTGGCGTTACTCATAATTTCTATGTTTTATTTGTCCACCTACTTTTTGAAGATTGACCACAGTTTCTCTATGGGATTGAGATCTTTGGATTTTCCTGACCTTGGACCCAAAATGTCAATGTTTTGTTCACCAAGCCACTTACTTATCACTTTTGCCTTGTAACATGGTGCTCCATCATACTGTGAAAAGCATTGCTCATCACCACATTGCTCCTAGATCATTGGGAGAAATGGTTCTTGGAGAATGATTAAATACCATTCTTCATTCATGTCAGTTCTTAGGCAAAATTGGGAATGAGCCCACTCCAATGGAGGAAAAGCAGCAGCACATATGAATGAGCTAAGGATAATAATAATAATAATAATAATAATAATAAGAAGAAGAAGAAGACTAAAACACAGACTAAAAAAAAAAGAGTTTGGGGTCAAAGTTTGAGCAAGTTACAAGTGAAACTTCTAAAGCAAGCAGCTCTGAGCTTGGGTATGACTGATGCTCAGCCCTGTGTAAGACGCTTGCAGTGTTTGATCGGCTCACACTGGGGGTAAAATCAGTGTGATCAGATTTAGTTTGCACACAAAACAAAAATTGAATAACTCCATCCATCCTCCCCTGGAAGTGTTCTGCTTATGGCTGGCTACATATGATTGGAGACACGAACTGCCCAATTACTGACTTCCGTTGAGGTTTGGGTCAAGTCAGGGTCACAAACAGAACCTTATCTAAGGTTCAACTGTACTCTCTGAACCAAACTTCCAAAGGTTTGCTCATCAGCAGCTTGATGTTAGTAGTATATGAGGTTGCTGATCACCGCTCACTGCCGCTGCCACCGCAGTGTTCAGAGCATAGTAGTATAACCATAATGTAGCATGCACGGGGCAAGGGGTTAACTTTACACATTGCTGGACCGGTGATGTCGGGTCTGGGATGTCACGGGTGGCCCTTGCCCGGCTTCGTGGCCCCAAGGTGTACAATAAAAGGGGGGTACGGGTGATGGGATGGAGAGGATGAGGGTAGTTGTATCGTGACTCCACCTGTGGTACTCGGCCAGGGATTATCCGCTGCTGCTGTCACTGTCCTCCGAGGCACATGGTTGTAGCAGCTAAGTTGGTTCTGCTCCCCACAGGTGGGGCAGGCCCCGGAGAGGACCATGAGGGGAGTAGTTGTCATTGGCGCCAAAGCGCAGGGCGACGGAACAGGCAAGGACAGGCACACAAAGTCTCTGCAGTTCAAGGTTTCTTTACTTACAGTCCGGTTGCCACCCCTGGAATACCGGTTTCCGCCATGTTGGGCCCCAGTCGATCCTGAGCAATTCGAGGTCACCACTGGTGTTCCCACTGTGAATCCTTTATGGTCGGGGTCCCTCCAATCCTAGTGTGTGCAATGTGGAAAGGGCTGCGGGTGTTTCCTGCACTCTCCGCAGACCCTGGAATCCCATGTAGCTGTAGAGAACCCGGGTTGAGCTACCTGCTCCAAGCCGTGGGTCCTATAGCGCTCCCAGAAGTGCGAGGTCCCAACTGTGTCCTTCACCCCAAGCTGTGCCCAGGGTTGACTGGCTAAGTCTGAAGATGCTCCTTCCCTTTTCCCCAAGTGGTGCCTGCCCCCCAGGGCAACTGTGTTTGGTGTGTGAATGTGAGAAACACCAGCGATTAAACTCTCCTTACCCGGGATGAGTATTACACCTTAAGTTAGATGCAGTACCCTGTTGCGACTGAAGCCTCAGGGGCGCTACAATAACACTCCTGTGTTCTGAACACTTATATTGCTCTGCTATGGCAGTGTAAGTCTCTGAAGGAGAAACGTATCTAATCTCATCCTGTGTGATACCCTCCACTGAGCCCTGTATCTAATCCCATTATGTGATACACTTGCATATCTAATCCCAGCATGTGATACACCTGTGTATCCAATCTCATGCACTGTAAAACACTCCTTTAAGCCCTGTATCTAATTTCATCATATGTGATACACTACACTGAGCCCTGTATTTAATCCTAGTGTGATACAGTTCAGACATCTAAACCAGCATGTGATACACCTGTGTATCCAATCCCATTCAGTGTAGCACACTCCTCTGAGCCCTGTATCTAATCTCATCATATGTGATACACTACTCTGAGCTCTATATCTAATCGTAGTGTGTGATACAGTTCACGTATCTAATCACAGTATGTGATTTACTCCATGTATCAAATCAAAATGTTTTACATTACTTTTCACATTTTAAACCATTAAACAAGTTAATATTTTTTAAAAAATTAAAACATTAATACTTTACATTTTTCAATTGTTGAAAAGAAAATTTTTTTGAATGCACATTCTCTTTAAAACATAAAATATGAAATTGCCCTTCACCTCTCCAGTCAAGCCTACTTTAATACCGTTATCAACACACTATCCAATAGTTCTAAACAACTAACACGCTCCTCAGTCCTAAAGTGCTAATCCTGTCACCAACCTCAGGGCTGACAATTTGGCTAATTATTTCAAAGAAAATAATTATCATAGACTACAGGAAAATGTCTCCCAATCACCAAAACCATGGCTCCTGTACCCTCCAGCACATCATCAAGTTCACTTTATGCATTCGAACCACAGAAGAAGAGGTTCTTCTCGCCCTACTACCTGCCCTAGTGACCCTATTCCCTTACATCTTCTTTAGTCTCTCTCCCTGGCTGACATTACCTAACTAACTAAACTATTTAATCTCCCTCTTTCTTCCGGCATTTTTCCCTCCTCCTTCAAACACCCCATTATAAACTAATTACTAACAAAAACATTCCTCAACTAGAACTGCACTGCCAAGTACAGACCTTTCCCTAATCTCCCCTTAATTTCTAAACTTCTGAAACACTTGGTCCACTTTCATCTAATTCGCTATCACTTAGATGATTCTCTTCTTGGCCCTTTACAATCCGGTTTCCACTCCTTACACCTACTAAAACTTCTACAAAAATTGCTAATGATCTACTAACAGCTAAATCTAATGGTCACTACTCCCTGATGATTCTCCTGGATCTGTCTGCTGCATTCAACACTGTGCATCACCAGCTCCTCCTCACTATGCTCCACTCCTATCTGCTTCAAAGACAATGTTCTCTCTTGTTTCTCCTTCCACCTCTCTGACCACTCCTTCAGTGTATCATTTATCAGCTCTTCTTCCTCTCTTCTTCCCCTTACAGTTGGGGTTCTTCAGGGTTGAGTACTAAGACCCTCCTTTTCTCTCTATTAACCACCCCTAATGGACAAACCATTGGTTGATTTCGCTTCCAGTACTATCTCTATACTGATGACACCCAAATTTACATTTCTTCTACTGACATGACAAACGCATTACTACAAACTATCAGTGATCGCCTATCTGCTGTCTCTAACATTTTTTCCTCCCTCTATCTAAAATTTTATTTTTCAGAAGCTGAACCCCCTTGTGCTTCCTCCCTTTACTAACCCACCTAACCTAAAATTGCCATCTCCTGTGTGGTTCAGACATAGCTTAGGGCAGCATGGTAGCTCAGTGGTTAGCACTGATGTCTTGCTGCGCTAGGATCTTGGGTTCAAATTGCAAGGACAACATCTTCAAGGAGTTTGTATGTTCTCCCTGTGTTTGTGTGGGTTTCCTCCTTTCTCCCACACTCCAAAGAAATGCTGATAGGGAACTTAGATCGTGAGCCCCAATGGGGACAGTGATGATCACAACTGTAAAGTTTGTGGAATTAATAGCACTATGTTAGTGAGCTAAATAAATAAATAAACTCCCAAATAAATAAACTCCCAAACAGCACGCCTGCTGTTGGGGGTCAATTTGACTCACATCTTTCCTTCATTCCCACATCTGATCACTCACTCACTCATGTCATCTGCACCTCAAACATATCTGTAGAATTCAACCTTTTCTTACCTTTGACTGAAATAACTGTTACTATGGCTCTGATTCATTCTTGCCTGGACTACTGCAACTCTACTAATCTGTCTCCCTCTTACTAAATCATCCCCTCTTAAATATAACATAAATGCAGCAGCAAGAATCATATTTCGGTCCAACTGCTACACTGATGACACCACCCTGTGCCAGTCTTTGCACTACTTGCCCATCCACTACAGAATCCAAAATTAACTTACCACTCTTAGGCTGGAATCACATTTATGCGTGTAAAATCGGTCTGAGTAGCAGGAAAAAAAGTCGGCCGATTTTAGTTCACTAGTCATCAGTGTGCAGTCAGTATGCTGTCAGTGTGCAATCAGTTTTTACCCTCAGCAGCTGCTACTCATGTAATGTTATGTACAGAAGCATTTACATTGTTCTCTGCTACATGCGTGAAATCTATTGTGAAAAACTGATGTCGCTAGGATGGTCCATATGCACCCATATACTTGCATTGGAGAGACTCGTGCGAGAAAATAACCAAAACACAGCATGCTGCGATTTTTTTCTCACTTCGATGAGGACTGAGAAAAAAAATAGCAGATGGGAGCTACCTCAATGATTAACATGTGTCAGAGTGCAATGCGAGAATTTCTCGCATTGCACTACTGCGAGAAAATCGCAAGTGAGAAGCCGGCCTAACACAAAAAACCCTCCACAGTTCTGCACATCCCTACATCTCTTCCCTCATCTCTGTCTACCACCCTACCTATCATCTTTGTTCCGCTAATGACCTAAGACTAACATCCTCTATCTGAACCTTCCATTACTGTCTCAAGGTTTATTCCCAGTATTCCCAGTTTCAAGCGTGCCCTAAAAATCCCATTCTTTATACTAGTCTATCACCTCATCTCACTAATCTAATTATTCCCTGTTCTCTCTTCCATACACTCAGTAGCTCTTTTGCCTGTACTTTTACAGATATTGGCTGGTGACTGGCTGGACTGTTGCATTATTTGAATACCCCTATTTATTAGCCGGAGCTCCACTTGCGAGTCACTCGCACGAGTCTCGCATCGGCATCACCCGGCACAGCATGCCACTCTCTGGACAGGAGTGTCTCAGTTGCATACAAATACATGCAGCTAACCAGCTCCTGTCAGGAGGGTGTGGGGCCGTGCCGGATGATGCGATGCAAAACTCGCGTGAGTGTGACTCCATCCTTATACTGTTGGTTGGACTTTACATGACAAGCACTTTATTTTTTTTTTGTGCTACTTCTATTTCCTCATAGATTATAAGTTTGCAAGTAGAGTCACCACTCCACAAGGTATGTATTGGATTGTGTTATTATTCTGTAATATCTTATCTTGTTTGTACAAGTACTTCTTAAATTGTAAAGAGCTGCAGCATATGCTTTTGATAAAGAAATAAAAACTATACTTATTATGGGGTACTTTATAAAAAGAAAAATTCAATACCAAGATAACATGGGTACAGGTCAAGATACATACACATATCTACGAAAAACAAATAGCAGTGTAATTACCTTTAAAAATCACCCAGTTCTAGTTCCGTTTGAAAATATGGTCATATGGTGATGATGAGACTGCATGGAGAAAGTGAAGTTACATTCTCTCTACAGCTGCTCACTTACAGTTTTAAGGATGGAGCAGGGAACCATTAGATTCCCTACACACTATACAGCATGCTGAGGCACATTGACAGTGGGCCTGTTCTGCAGCTTAAGTTTTCAGATCTCTGTTCTCGGGGTTCTAAGCCCCAATCTCGAGATCACTGTATATCCCAGCGGTTGGCCTCCCAGTGATCAGCAAGTTATTCCCTATAATATTTATGGTCTACAGCAGCATTCGGCTAGCCCAGAGACTATGCATGAAGTGTGTGCACACTCCTCTCCATTCAGGATGGAGATGTTAAGGATTTGAAAGCTCCGGTCTGGGAACCGCTGGGGGTCCTAGCATTCAGACTCCCCAGTTATCTCCTCTCCTACAGCCAGGGAATAACTTGGTTTTGGGGGGAATAACACTTAATCATCCTAGAATTGCAGTTACATAACTGTATTTCTGACCAATCAGATCCATCTTACAGATTATCAAATTGGGCTGAGTAATAGCCACTCTAATCAACAGATACACAATATCACATGGAAATTACATTATAGGGGAAAGATCACACAATATGATGTGTACAATACACTATTGGG